>NW_026608128.1:0-86882 GCF_029499605.1 Hyla sarda | reverse complement strand
CATTGCTTCTGTGGTATTGCAAAGGCAAAGACAAATGCTTCCAGCCATCCATTGCACTAATGGATTGGTCATCAGCTGGCTGTCTATGTCCCGCATCAATATAGACCAAAGTACAGAGGGTTAGGCTATGCTATAGTGCACCTACCTGATGCATCAGAAGGTGCGAGAGGCCCTTGCTAAATTCTGTGCACAGACTTTGAGATCTATGCTTTAGACTGTATCTAAACCTG
The DNA here is from genome assembly GCF_029499605.1 of Hyla sarda. NCBI lineage: Eukaryota > Metazoa > Chordata > Amphibia > Anura > Hylidae > Hyla > Hyla sarda. Next base: position 86,652 of record NW_026608128.1, on the reverse strand, counting down.
CTCCAACATGGACTGACATTCTGGCCTACTTTCAGCCGATGCGACTTGTCTGTCGCTGAACAGTCGCTTTTTATGTATTCAGCACCTATGTATAATGTTGTAAAAATGCTCTAGAAGCTAAAGTCGCAGAAATGTCACACATATTTGGCCTGCAACTTTCTGTGCGACAAATTCAGACAGGAAAAATCAGTATAAATCCTTAGAAAATTATCCCCCAGTGTCTCCATCTGCTGGCGGTATTGAATAAGCATTGCTGCACTGATGGGGTATGCATTAGACGAAAAAAAAGAAGAAAAAGAAGAATAATACGCCCAGAAAAGAGGCGAAAAGGAGAAAAACGTAAAAAAACGTGAAAAAAAAGTAAGAGGAAGAGAAGGGAAAAAAAGGTGGAAATGGGTTTAAAAGTGATTTCGGCGGAGAATATATATATATATATATATATATATATATATATATATATATATATACGCGCACACACACACATATATATAAACGTATTCTCCGTTGAGATATTGCAGCCGCTGCTGTGTCCAGGCCCAGGAGCCTTAGCACTGTGCTGTGATGTCACTCAATACCACTGACATCACTAGGTGTAAACAACATCTCTCCTTTGCTGTGTATGTGACTATGGAGCTGTTTGGTGATGTCGTCTATTATGGCCTTCATAGAAGCAACAGGAGATTGTTGCATCCATCTAGAACCCTCAGAACTACAGTGCTATGATGTCACTCACTTCCACAGGCCTTGCAGAGTGTAAACAACAACAACCCAGCTTTGTCGTGTATGTAACCATAGGGATTGTGATGTCACCTAGAACCTTCACAGCAGCGACAGCTTTATGAGGAGCATCAGCACTGCTCTGCCTGAGCAGAACCATCACCGCCATAGGTTGTCAAATAACCCGGATTTAACCCACACAGGTAAGTCCAATGGGGTGCAGGCATGTCCTCTATGCTTACAGCTTCCCGTGGGTGTTGGTTTGATACCGTTTGGGGACAGCCAAGGAGGCATCTGCAGGCAACAAAGGTAGGTGTGTGCTTGTGTGTGTGTTTCCTATGCAGATCCTAAGCCCAGTGTCACATGCAAGTAGGAGGAGTAAGAAGGGTTCCTGGCAAATCCGGGTTATGGATTGCATTTAAAAAGGCCCCGTGGGAGTGCAATGGGCCCCTGTCTTGCTGCTTAGCAATAATGGTATGGGTTTAGGTTCTGCTGTGTGTACTGGTGGTTGACTGCCCCCCAGCCCAGAGTGTTGCATGGAAATTGTCTGGCAGCCTCCCTGACAGCAAGCAGTGATAGTGCCCATGAAGGGGACCTTGTTGGGCCCGCCCCTTTCACGGTTATCGCTTCTCGGCCTTTTGGCTAAGATCAAGTGTAGTATCTGTTCTTATCAGTTTAATATCTGATACGTCCCCTATCTGGGGACCATATATTAATGGATTTTTGAGAACGGGGGCCGATTTCGAAGCTTGCTTCCGTCGCCCTATGCATTGACCCGATATGGCAGTATCTTCGGGTACAGTGCACCACCCCCTTACAGGGTTAAAAAGAAAGATTCCTACTTTCATTGCTACCTGCTTGCTGGCTAGCCAGCTAGCCAGCCCTGTGGGCCTTGCTGCTGCTGCTGCTGCTGCTGCAGCCAAAAAACAAAAGGTGGTGCTGCTGCTGCTTCTGCTGCTTCTGCTTGTGTCTGGCCGCTGTTGGAGCGGTCCAGGCACAGGACTTCTGCTGCTGCTGACTAAATGGCCTCCTTAATTGGATCATTTGAGTAGCCAGCACACCTGTGCAGGTAGGGCATGACATGATAGGCAGCTGCCTTGATAGCGGGTGGGTGCTGAATGTTCCTAATTGACAAAATAAGATTAATGCTTATGAAGAAATATAAAATCTCATCCCTTCCCCAATATCGCGCCAACACCCCTACCCCTTAATTCCCTGGTTGAACTTGATGGACATATGTCTTTTTTCGACCGTACTAACTATGTAACTATGTAACATAACATGGGGGGGTCTCCTGGCTGTTCACACAGGTGTGTCATTGCTGTACATTGACCATGCATTGCTTCTGTGGTATTGCAAAGGCAAAGACAAATGCTTCCAGCCATCCATTGCACTAATGGATTGGTCATCAGCTGGCTGTCTATGTCCCGCATCAATATAGACCAAAGTACAGAGGGTTAGGCTATGCTATAGTGCACCTACCTGATGCATCAGAAGGTGCGAGGCCCTTGCTAAATTCTGTGCACAGACTTTGAGATCTATGCTTTAGACTGTATCTAAACCTGCTCCAACATGGACTGACATTCTGGCCTACTTTCAGCCGATGCGACTTGTCTGTCCGCTGAACAGTCGCTTTTTATGTATTCAGCAACCTATGTATAATGTGTAAAAATGCTCTAGAAGCTAAAGTCGCAGAAATGTCACACATATTTGGCCTGCAACTTTCTGTGCGACAAATTCAGACAGGAAAAATCAGTATAAATCCTTAGAAAATTATCCCCCAGTGTCTCCATCTGCTGGCGGTATTGAATAAGCATTGCTGCACTGATGGGGTATGCATTAGACGAAAAAAAAGAAGAAAAAGAAGAATAATACGCCCAGAAAAGAGGCGAAAAGGAGAAAAACGTAAAAAAACGTGAAAAAAAAAGTAAGAGGAAAGAGAAGGGAAAAAAAAGGTGGAAATGGGTTTAAAAGTGATTTCGGCGGAGAAATATATATAAATATATATATATATATATATATATATATATACGCGCACACACACACATATATATAAACGTATTCTCCGTTGAGATATTGCAGCCGCTGCTGTGTCCAGGCCCAGGAGCCTTAGCACTGTGCTGTGATGTCACTCAATACCACTGACATCACTAGGTGTAAACAACATCTCTCCTTTGCTGTGTATGTGGACTATGGAGCTGTTTGGTGATGTCGTCTATTATGGCCTTCATAGAAGCAACAGGAGATTGTTGCATCCATCTAGAACCCTCAGAACTACAGTGCTATGATGTCACTCACTTCCACAGGCCTTGCAGAGTGTAAACAACAACAACCCAGCTTTGTCGTGTATGTAACCATAGGGATTGTGATGTCACCTAGAACCTTCACAGCAGCGACAGCTTTATGAGGAGCATCAGCACTGCTCTGCCTGAGCAGAACCATCACCGCCATAGGTTGTCAAATAACCCGGATTTAACCCACACAGGTAAGTCCAATGGGGTGCAGGCATGTCCTCTATGCTTACAAGCTTCCCGTGGGTGTTGGTTTGATACCGTTTGGGGACAGCCAAGGAGGCATCTGCAGGCAACAAAGGTAGGTGTGTGCTTGTGTGTGTGTTTCCTATGCAGATCCTAAGCCCAGTGTCACATGCAAGTAGGAGGAGTAAGAAGGGTTCCTGGCAAATCCGGGTTATGGATTGCATTTAAAAAGGCCCCGTGGGAGTGCAATGGGCCCCTGTCTTGCTGCTTAGCAATAATGGTATGGGTTTAGGTTCTGCTGTGTGTACTGGTGGTTGACTGCCCCCCAGCCCAGAGTGTGCATGGAAAAATGTCTGGCAGCCTCCCTGACAGCAAGCAGTGATAGTTGCCCATGAAGGGGACCTTGTTGGGCCCGCCCCTTTTCACGGTTATCGCTTCTCGGCCTTTTGGCTAAGATCAAGTGTAGTATCTGTTCTTATCAGGTTTAATATCTGATACGTCCCCTATCTGGGGACCATATATTAAATGGATTTTTGAGAACGGGGGCCGATTTCGAAGCTTGCTTCCGTCGCCCTATGCATTGACCCGATATGGCAGTATCTTCGGGTACAGTGCACCACCCCCCTTACAGGGTTAAAAAGAAAGATTCCTACTTTCATTGCTACCTGCTTGCTGGCTAGCCAGCTAGCCAGCCCTGTGGGCCTTGCTGCTGCTGCTGCTGCTGCTGCAGCCAAAAAACAAAAGGTGGTGCTGCTGCTGCTTCTGCTGCTTCTGCTTGTGTCTGGCCGCTGTTGGAGCGTCCAGGCACAGGACTTCTGCTGCTGCTGACTAAATGGCCTCCTTAATTGGATCATTTGAGTAGCCAGCACACCTGTGCAGGTAGGGCATGACATGATAGGCAGCTGCCTTGATAGCGGGTGGGTGCTGAATGTTCCTAATTGACAAAATAAGATTAATGCTTATGAAGAAATATAAAATCTCATCCCTTCCCCAATATCGCGCCACACCCCTACCCCTTAATTCCCTGTTGAACTTGATGGACATATGTCTTTTTTCGACCGTACTAACTATGTAACTATGTAACATAACATGGGGGGGTCTCCTGGCTGTTCACACAGGTGTGTCATTGCTGTACATTGACCATGCATTGCTTCTGTGGTATTGCAAAGGCAAAGACAAATGCTTCCAGCCATCCATTGCACTAATGGATTGGTCATCAGCTGGCTGTCTATGTCCCGCATCAATATAGACCAAAGTACAGAGGGTTAGGCTATGCTATAGTGCACCTACCTGATGCATCAGAAGGTGCGAGGCCCTTGCTAAATTCTGTGCACAGACTTTGAGATCTATGCTTTAGACTGTATCTAAACCTGCTCCAACATGGACTGACATTCTGGCCTACTTTCAGCCGATGCGACTTGTCTCGTCGCTGAACAGTCGCTTTTTATGTATTCAGCACCTATGTATAATGTTGTAAAAATGCTCTAGAAGCTAAAGTCGCAGAAATGTCACACATATTTGGCCTGCAACTTTCTGTGCGACAAATTCAGACAGGAAAAATCAGTATAAATCCTTAGAAAATTATCCCCCAGTGTCTCCATCTGCTGGCGGTATTGAATAAGCATTGCTGCACTGATGGGGTATGCATTAGACGAAAAAAAAGAAGAAAAAGAAGAATAATACGCCCAGAAAAGAGGCGAAAAGGAGAAAAACGTAAAAAAACGTGAAAAAAAAGTAAGAGGAAGAGAAGGGAAAAAAAGGTGGAAATGGGTTTAAAAGTGATTTCGGCGGAGAAATATATATATATATATATATATATATATATATATATATATATATATACGCGCACACACACACATATATATAAACGTATTCTCCGTTGAGATATTGCAGCCGCTGCTGTGTCCAGGCCCAGGAGCCTTAGCACTGTGCTGTGATGTCACTCAATACCACTGACATCACTAGGTGTAAACAACATCTCTCCTTTGCTGTGTATGTGACTATGGAGCTGTTTGGTGATGTCGTCTATTATGGCCTTCATAGAAGCAACAGGAGATTGTTGCATCCATCTAGAACCCTCAGAACTACAGTGCTATGATGTCACTCACTTCCACAGGCCTTGCAGAGTGTAAACAACAACAACCCAGCTTTGTCGTGTATGTAACCATAGGGATTGTGATGTCACCTAGAACCTTCACAGCAGCGACAGCTTTATGAGGAGCATCAGCACTGCTCTGCCTGAGCAGAACCATCACCGCCATAGGTTGTCAAATAACCCGGATTTAACCCACACAGGTAAGTCCAATGGGGTGCAGGCATGTCCTCTATGCTTACAGCTTCCCGTGGGTGTTGGTTTGATACCGTTTGGGGACAGCCAAGGAGGCATCTGCAGGCAACAAAGGTAGGTGTGTGCTTGTGTGTGTGTTTCCTATGCAGATCCTAAGCCCAGTGTCACATGCAAGTAGGAGGAGTAAGAAGGGTTCCTGGCAAATCCGGGTTATGGATTGCATTTAAAAAGGCCCCGTGGGAGTGCAATGGGCCCCTGTCTTGCTGCTTAGCAATAATGGTATGGGTTTAGGTTCTGCTGTGTGTACTGGTGGTTGACTGCCCCCCAGCCCAGAGTGTGCATGGAAAATTGTCTGGCAGCCTCCCTGACAGCAAGCAGTGATAGTGCCCATGAAGGGGACCTTGTTGGGCCCGCCCCTTTCACGGTTATCGCTTCTCGGCCTTTTGGAAGATCAAGTGTAGTATCTGTTCTTATCAGTTTAATATCTGATACGTCCCCTATCTGGGGACCATATATTAAATGGATTTTTGAGAACGGGGGCCGATTTCGAAGCTTGCTTCCGTCGCCCTATGCATTGACCCGATATGGCAGTATCTTCGGGTACAGTGCACCACCCCCTTACAGGGTTAAAAAGAAAGATTCCTACTTTCATTGCTACCTGCTTGCTGGCTAGCCAGCTAGCCAGCCCTGTGGGCCTTGCTGCTGCTGCTGCTGCTGCTGCAGCCAAAAAACAAAAGGTGGTGCTGCTGCTGCTTCTGCTGCTTCTGCTTGTGTCTGGCCGCTGTTGGAGCGTCCAGGCACAGGACTTCTGCTGCTGCTGACTAAATGGCCTCCTTAATTGGATCATTTGAGTAGCCAGCACACCTGTGCAGGTAGGGCATGACATGATAGGCAGCTGCCTTGATAGCGGGTGGGTGCTGAATGTTCCTAATTGACAAAATAAGATTAATGCTTATGAAGAAATATAAAATCTCATCCCTTCCCCAATATCGCGCCACACCCCTACCCCTTAATTCCCTGGTTGAACTTGATGGACATATGTCTTTTTTCGACCGTACTAACTATGTAACTATGTAACATAACATGGGGGGGTCTCCTGGCTGTTCACACAGGTGTGTCATTGCTGTACATTGACCATGCATTGCTTCTGTGGTATTGCAAAGGCAAAGACAAATGCTTCCAGCCATCCATTGCACTAATGGATTGGTCATCAGCTGGCTGTCTATGTCCCGCATCAATATAGACCAAAGTACAGAGGGTTAGGCTATGCTATAGTGCACCTACCTGATGCATCAGAAGGTGCGAGGCCCTTGCTAAATTCTGTGCACAGACTTTGAGATCTATGCTTTAGACTGTATCTAAACCTGCTCCAACATGGACTGACATTCTGGCCTACTTTCAGCCGATGCGACTTGTCTGTCGCTGAACAGTCGCTTTTTATGTATTCAGCACCTATGTATAATGTTGTAAAAATGCTCTAGAAGCTAAAGTCGCAGAAATGTCACACATATTTGGCCTGCAACTTTCTGTGCGACAAATTCAGACAGGAAAAATCAGTATAAATCCTTAGAAAATTATCCCCCAGTGTCTCCATCTGCTGGCGGTATTGAATAAGCATTGCTGCACTGATGGGGTATGCATTAGACGAAAAAAAAGAAGAAAAAGAAGAATAATACGCCCAGAAAAGAGGCGAAAAGGAGAAAAACGTAAAAAAACGTGAAAAAAAAGTAAGAGGAAGAGAAGGGAAAAAAAGGTGGAAATGGGTTTAAAAGTGATTTCGGCGGAGAAATATATATATATATATATATATATATATATATATATATATATATACGCGCACACACACACATATATATAAACGTATTCTCCGTTGAGATATTGCAGCCGCTGCTGTGTCCAGGCCCAGGAGCCTTAGCACTGTGCTGTGATGTCACTCAATACCACTGACATCACTAGGTGTAAACAACATCTCTCCTTTGCTGTGTATGTGACTATGGAGCTGTTTGGTGATGTCGTCTATTATGGCCTTCATAGAAGCAACAGGAGATTGTTGCATCCATCTAGAACCCTCAGAACTACAGTGCTATGATGTCACTCACTTCCACAGGCCTTGCAGAGTGTAAACAACAACAACCCAGCTTTGTCGTGTATGTAACCATAGGGATTGTGATGTCACCTAGAACCTTCACAGCAGCGACAGCTTTATGAGGAGCATCAGCACTGCTCTGCCTGAGCAGAACCATCACCGCCATAGGTTGTCAAATAACCCGGATTTAACCCACACAGGTAAGTCCAATGGGGTGCAGGCATGTCCTCTATGCTTACAGCTTCCCGTGGGTGTTGGTTTGATACCGTTTGGGGACAGCCAAGGAGGCATCTGCAGGCAACAAAGGTAGGTGTGTGCTTGTGTGTGTGTTTCCTATGCAGATCCTAAGCCCAGTGTCACATGCAAGTAGGAGGAGTAAGAAGGGTTCCTGGCAAATCCGGGTTATGGATTGCATTTAAAAAGGCCCCGTGGGAGTGCAATGGGCCCCTGTCTTGCTGCTTAGCAATAATGGTATGGGTTTAGGTTCTGCTGTGTGTACTGGTGGTTGACTGCCCCCCAGCCCAGAGTGTGCATGGAAAATTGTCTGGCAGCCTCCCTGACAGCAAGCAGTGATAGTGCCCATGAAGGGGACCTTGTTGGGCCCGCCCCTTTCACGGTTATCGCTTCTCGGCCTTTTGGCTAAGATCAAGTGTAGTATCTGTTCTTATCAGTTTAATATCTGATACGTCCCCTATCTGGGGACCATATATTAAATGGATTTTTGAGAACGGGGGCCGATTTCGAAGCTTGCTTCCGTCGCCCTATGCATTGACCCGATATGGCAGTATCTTCGGGTACAGTGCACCACCCCCTTACAGGGTTAAAAAGAAAGATTCCTACTTTCATTGCTACCTGCTTGCTGGCTAGCCAGCTAGCCAGCCCTGTGGGCCTTGCTGCTGCTGCTGCTGCTGCTGCAGCCAAAAAACAAAAGGTGGTGCTGCTGCTGCTTCTGCTGCTTCTGCTTGTGTCTGGCCGCTGTTGGAGCGTCCAGGCACAGGACTTCTGCTGCTGCTGACTAAATGGCCTCCTTAATTGGATCATTTGAGTAGCCAGCACACCTGTGCAGGTAGGGCATGACATGATAGGCAGCTGCCTTGATAGCGGGTGGGTGCTGAATGTTCCTAATTGACAAAATAAGATTAATGCTTATGAAGAAATATAAAATCTCATCCCTTCCCCAATATCGCGCCACACCCCTACCCCTTAATTCCCTGGTTGAACTTGATGGACATATGTCTTTTTTCGACCGTACTAACTATGTAACTATGTAACATAACATGGGGGGGGTCTCCTGGCTGTTCACACAGGTGTGTCATTGCTGTACATTGACCATGCATTGCTTCTGTGGTATTGCAAAGGCAAAGACAAATGCTTCCAGCCATCCATTGCACTAATGGATTGGTCATCAGCTGGCTGTCTATGTCCCGCATCAATATAGACCAAAGTACAGAGGGTTAGGCTATGCTATAGTGCACCTACCTGATGCATCAGAAGGTGCGAGGCCCTTGCTAAATTCTGTGCACAGACTTTGAGATCTATGCTTTAGACTGTATCTAAACCTGCTCCAACATGGACTGACATTCTGGCCTACTTTCAGCCGATGCGACTTGTCTGTCGCTGAACAGTCGCTTTTTATGTATTCAGCACCTATGTATAATGTTGTAAAAATGCTCTAGAAGCTAAAGTCGCAGAAATGTCACACATATTTGGCCTGCAACTTTCTGTGCGACAAATTCAGACAGGAAAAATCAGTATAAATCCTTAGAAAATTATCCCCCAGTGTCTCCATCTGCTGGCGGTATTGAATAAGCATTGCTGCACTGATGGGGTATGCATTAGACGAAAAAAAAGAAGAAAAAGAAGAATAATACGCCCAGAAAAGAGGCGAAAAGGAGAAAAACGTAAAAAAACGTGAAAAAAAAGTAAGAGGAAGAGAAGGGAAAAAAAGGTGGAAATGGGTTTAAAAGTGATTTCGGCGGAGAAATATATATATATATATATATATATATATATATATATATATATATACGCGCACACACACACATATATATAAACGTATTCTCCGTTGAGATATTGCAGCCGCTGCTGTGTCCAGGCCCAGGAGCCTTAGCACTGTGCTGTGATGTCACTCAATACCACTGACATCACTAGGTGTAAACAACATCTCTCCTTTGCTGTGTATGTGACTATGGAGCTGTTTGGTGATGTCGTCTATTATGGCCTTCATAGAAGCAACAGGAGATTGTTGCATCCATCTAGAACCCTCAGAACTACAGTGCTATGATGTCACTCACTTCCACAGGCCTTGCAGAGTGTAAACAACAACAACCCAGCTTTGTCGTGTATGTAACCATAGGGATTGTGATGTCACCTAGAACCTTCACAGCAGCGACAGCTTTATGAGGAGCATCAGCACTGCTCTGCCTGAGCAGAACCATCACCGCCATAGGTTGTCAAATAACCCGGATTTAACCCACACAGGTAAGTCCAATGGGGTGCAGGCATGTCCTCTATGCTTACAGCTTCCCGTGGGTGTTGGTTTGATACCGTTTGGGGACAGCCAAGGAGGCATCTGCAGGCAACAAAGGTAGGTGTGTGCTTGTGTGTGTGTTTCCTATGCAGATCCTAAGCCCAGTGTCACATGCAAGTAGGAGGAGTAAGAAGGGTTCCTGGCAAATCCGGGTTATGGATTGCATTTAAAAAGGCCCCGTGGGAGTGCAATGGGCCCCTGTCTTGCTGCTTAGCAATAATGGTATGGGTTTAGGTTCTGCTGTGTGTACTGGTGGTTGACTGCCCCCCAGCCCAGAGTGTGCATGGAAAATTGTCTGGCAGCCTCCCTGACAGCAAGCAGTGATAGTGCCCATGAAGGGGACCTTGTTGGGCCCGCCCCTTTCACGGTTATCGCTTCTCGGCCTTTTGGCTAAGATCAAGTGTAGTATCTGTTCTTATCAGTTTAATATCTGATACGTCCCCTATCTGGGGACCATATATTAAATGGATTTTTGAGAACGGGGGCCGATTTCGAAGCTTGCTTCCGTCGCCCTATGCATTGACCCGATATGGCAGTATCTTCGGGTACAGTGCACCACCCCCTTACAGGGTTAAAAAGAAAGATTCCTACTTTCATTGCTACCTGCTTGCTGGCTAGCCAGCTAGCCAGCCCTGTGGGCCTTGCTGCTGCTGCTGCTGCTGCTGCAGCCAAAAAACAAAAGGTGGTGCTGCTGCTGCTTCTGCTGCTTCTGCTTGTGTCTGGCCGCTGTTGGAGCGTCCAGGCACAGGACTTCTGCTGCTGCTGACTAAATGGCCTCCTTAATTGGATCATTTGAGTAGCCAGCACACCTGTGCAGGTAGGGCATGACATGATAGGCAGCTGCCTTGATAGCGGGTGGGTGCTGAATGTTCCTAATTGACAAAATAAGATTAATGCTTATGAAGAAATATAAAATCTCATCCCTTCCCCAATATCGCGCCACACCCCTACCCCTTAATTCCCTGGTTGAACTTGATGGACATATGTCTTTTTTCGACCGTACTAACTATGTAACTATGTAACATAACATGGGGGGGTCTCCTGGCTGTTCACACAGGTGTGTCATTGCTGTACATTGACCATGCATTGCTTCTGTGGTATTGCAAAGGCAAAGACAAATGCTTCCAGCCATCCATTGCACTAATGGATTGGTCATCAGCTGGCTGTCTATGTCCCGCATCAATATAGACCAAAGTACAGAGGGTTAGGCTATGCTATAGTGCACCTACCTGATGCATCAGAAGGTGCGAGGCCCTTGCTAAATTCTGTGCACAGACTTTGAGATCTATGCTTTAGACTGTATCTAAACCTGCTCCAACATGGACTGACATTCTGGCCTACTTTCAGCCGATGCGACTTGTCTGTCGCTGAACAGTCGCTTTTTATGTATTCAGCACCTATGTATAATGTTGTAAAAATGCTCTAGAAGCTAAAGTCGCAGAAATGTCACACATATTTGGCCTGCAACTTTCTGTGCGACAAATTCAGACAGGAAAAATCAGTATAAATCCTTAGAAAATTATCCCCCAGTGTCTCCATCTGCTGGCGGTATTGAATAAGCATTGCTGCACTGATGGGGTATGCATTAGACGAAAAAAAAGAAGAAAAAGAAGAATAATACGCCCAGAAAAGAGGCGAAAAGGAGAAAAACGTAAAAAAACGTGAAAAAAAAGTAAGAGGAAGAGAAGGGAAAAAAAGGTGGAAATGGGTTTAAAAGTGATTTCGGCGGAGAAATATATATATATATATATATATATATATATATATATGCGCACACACACACATAGATATAAACGTATTCTCCGTTGAGATATTGCAGCCGCTGCTGTGTCCAGGCCCAGGAGCCTTAGCACTGTGCTGTGATGTCACTCAATACCACTGACATCACTAGGTGTAAACAACATCTCTCCTTTGCTGTGTATGTGACTATGGAGCTGTTTGGTGATGTCGTCTATTATGGCCTTCATAGAAGCAACAGGAGATTGTTGCATCCATCTAGAACCCTCAGAACTACAGTGCTATGATGTCACTCACTTCCACAGGCCTTGCAGAGTGTAAACAACAACAACCCAGCTTTGTCGTGTATGTAACCATAGGGATTGTGATGTCACCTAGAACCTTCACAGCAGCGACAGCTTTATGAGGAGCATCAGCACTGCTCTGCCTGAGCAGAACCATCACCGCCATAGGTTGTCAAATAACCCGGATTTAACCCACACAGGTAAGTCCAATGGGGTGCAGGCATGTCCTCTATGCTTACAGCTTCCCGTGGGTGTTGGTTTGATACCGTTTGGGGACAGCCAAGGAGGCATCTGCAGGCAACAAAGGTAGGTGTGTGCTTGTGTGTGTGTTTCCTATGCAGATCCTAAGCCCAGTGTCACATGCAAGTAGGAGGAGTAAGAAGGGTTCCTGGCAAATCCGGGTTATGGATTGCATTTAAAAAGGCCCCGTGGGAGTGCAATGGGCCCCTGTCTTGCTGCTTAGCAATAATGGTATGGGTTTAGGTTCTGCTGTGTGTACTGGTGGTTGACTGCCCCCCAGCCCAGAGTGTGCATGGAAAATTGTCTGGCAGCCTCCCTGACAGCAAGCAGTGATAGTGCCCATGAAGGGGACCTTGTTGGGCCCGCCCCTTTCACGGTTATCGCTTCTCGGCCTTTTGGCTAAGATCAAGTGTAGTATCTGTTCTTATCAGTTTAATATCTGATACGTCCCCTATCTGGGGACCATATATTAAATGGATTTTTGAGAACGGGGGCCGATTTCGAAGCTTGCTTCCGTCGCCCTATGCATTGACCCGATATGGCAGTATCTTCGGGTACAGTGCACCACCCCCTTACAGGGTTAAAAAGAAAGATTCCTACTTTCATTGCTACCTGCTTGCTGGCTAGCCAGCTAGCCAGCCCTGTGGGCCTTGCTGCTGCTGCTGCTGCTGCTGCAGCCAAAAAACAAAAGGTGGTGCTGCTGCTGCTTCTGCTGCTTCTGCTTGTGTCTGGCCGCTGTTGGAGCGTCCAGGCACAGGACTTCTGCTGCTGCTGACTAAATGGCCTCCTTAATTGGATCATTTGAGTAGCCAGCACACCTGTGCAGGTAGGGCATGACATGATAGGCAGCTGCCTTGATAGCGGGTGGGTGCTGAATGTTCCTAATTGACAAAATAAGATTAATGCTTATGAAGAAATATAAAATCTCATCCCTTCCCCAATATCGCGCCACACCCCTACCCCTTAATTCCCTGGTTGAACTTGATGGACATATGTCTTTTTTCGACCGTACTAACTATGTAACTATGTAACATAACATGGGGGGGTCTCCTGGCTGTTCACACAGGTGTGTCATTGCTGTACATTGACCATGCATTGCTTCTGTGGTATTGCAAAGGCAAAGACAAATGCTTCCAGCCATCCATTGCACTAATGGATTGGTCATCAGCTGGCTGTCTATGTCCCGCATCAATATAGACCAAAGTACAGAGGGTTAGGCTATGCTATAGTGCACCTACCTGATGCATCAGAAGGTGCGAGGCCCTTGCTAAATTCTGTGCACAGACTTTGAGATCTATGCTTTAGACTGTATCTAAACCTGCTCCAACATGGACTGACATTCTGGCCTACTTTCAGCCGATGCGACTTGTCTGTCGCTGAACAGTCGCTTTTTATGTATTCAGCACCTATGTATAATGTTGTAAAAATGCTCTAGAAGCTAAAGTCGCAGAAATGTCACACATATTTGGCCTGCAACTTTCTGTGCGACAAATTCAGACAGGAAAAATCAGTATAAATCCTTAGAAAATTATCCCCCAGTGTCTCCATCTGCTGGCGGTATTGAATAAGCATTGCTGCACTGATGGGGTATGCATTAGACGAAAAAAAAGAAGAAAAAGAAGAATAATACGCCCAGAAAAGAGGCGAAAAGGAGAAAAACGTAAAAAAACGTGAAAAAAAAGTAAGAGGAAGAGAAGGGAAAAAAAGGTGGAAATGGGTTTAAAAGTGATTTCGGCGGAGAATATATATATATATATATATATATATATATATATATATGCGCACACACACACATAGATATAAACGTATTCTCCGTTGAGATATTGCAGCCGCTGCTGTGTCCAGGCCCAGGAGCCTTAGCACTGTGCTGTGATGTCACTCAATACCACTGACATCACTAGGTGTAAACAACATCTCTCCTTTGCTGTGTATGTGACTATGGAGCTGTTTGGTGATGTCGTCTATTATGGCCTTCATAGAAGCAACAGGAGATTGTTGCATCCATCTAGAACCCTCAGAACTACAGTGCTATGATGTCACTCACTTCCACAGGCCTTGCAGAGTGTAAACAACAACAACCCAGCTTTGTCGTGTATGTAACCATAGGGATTGTGATGTCACCTAGAACCTTCACAGCAGCGACAGCTTTATGAGGAGCATCAGCACTGCTCTGCCTGAGCAGAACCATCACCGCCATAGGTTGTCAAATAACCCGGATTTAACCCACACAGGTAAGTCCAATGGGGTGCAGGCATGTCCTCTATGCTTACAGCTTCCCGTGGGTGTTGGTTTGATACCGTTTGGGGACAGCCAAGGAGGCATCTGCAGGCAACAAAGGTAGGTGTGTGCTTGTGTGTGTGTTTCCTATGCAGATCCTAAGCCCAGTGTCACATGCAAGTAGGAGGAGTAAGAAGGGTTCCTGGCAAATCCGGGTTATGGATTGCATTTAAAAAGGCCCCGTGGGAGTGCAATGGGCCCCTGTCTTGCTGCTTAGCAATAATGGTATGGGTTTAGGTTCTGCTGTGTGTACTGGTGGTTGACTGCCCCCCAGCCCAGAGTGTGCATGGAAAATTGTCTGGCAGCCTCCCTGACAGCAAGCAGTGATAGTGCCCATGAAGGGGACCTTGTTGGGCCCGCCCCTTTCACGGTTATCGCTTCTCGGCCTTTTGGCTAAGATCAAGTGTAGTATCTGTTCTTATCAGTTTAATATCTGATACGTCCCCTATCTGGGGACCATATATTAAATGGATTTTTGAGAACGGGGGCCGATTTCGAAGCTTGCTTCCGTCGCCCTATGCATTGACCCGATATGGCAGTATCTTCGGGTACAGTGCACCACCCCCTTACAGGGTTAAAAAGAAAGATTCCTACTTTCATTGCTACCTGCTTGCTGGCTAGCCAGCTAGCCAGCCCTGTGGGCCTTGCTGCTGCTGCTGCTGCTGCTGCAGCCAAAAAACAAAAGGTGGTGCTGCTGCTGCTTCTGCTGCTTCTGCTTGTGTCTGGCCGCTGTTGGAGCGTCCAGGCACAGGACTTCTGCTGCTGCTGACTAAATGGCCTCCTTAATTGGATCATTTGAGTAGCCAGCACACCTGTGCAGGTAGGGCATGACATGATAGGCAGCTGCCTTGATAGCGGGTGGGTGCTGAATGTTCCTAATTGACAAAATAAGATTAATGCTTATGAAGAAATATAAAATCTCATCCCTTCCCCAATATCGCGCCACACCCCTACCCCTTAATTCCCTGGTTGAACTTGATGGACATATGTCTTTTTTCGACCGTACTAACTATGTAACTATGTAACATAACATGGGGGGGTCTCCTGGCTGTTCACACAGGTGTGTCATTGCTGTACATTGACCATGCATTGCTTCTGTGGTATTGCAAAGGCAAAGACAAATGCTTCCAGCCATCCATTGCACTAATGGATTGGTCATCAGCTGGCTGTCTATGTCCCGCATCAATATAGACCAAAGTACAGAGGGTTAGGCTATGCTATAGTGCACCTACCTGATGCATCAGAAGGTGCGAGGCCCTTGCTAAATTCTGTGCACAGACTTTGAGATCTATGCTTTAGACTGTATCTAAACCTGCTCCAACATGGACTGACATTCTGGCCTACTTTCAGCCGATGCGACTTGTCTGTCGCTGAACAGTCGCTTTTTATGTATTCAGCACCTATGTATAATGTTGTAAAAATGCTCTAGAAGCTAAAGTCGCAGAAATGTCACACATATTTGGCCTGCAACTTTCTGTGCGACAAATTCAGACAGGAAAAATCAGTATAAATCCTTAGAAAATTATCCCCCAGTGTCTCCATCTGCTGGCGGTATTGAATAAGCATTGCTGCACTGATGGGGTATGCATTAGACGAAAAAAAAGAAGAAAAAGAAGAATAATACGCCCAGAAAAGAGGCGAAAAGGAGAAAAACGTAAAAAAACGTGAAAAAAAAGTAAGAGGAAGAGAAGGGAAAAAAAGGTGGAAATGGGTTTAAAAGTGATTTCGGCGGAGAAATATATATATATATATATATATATATATATATATATGCGCACACACACACATAGATATAAACGTATTCTCCGTTGAGATATTGCAGCCGCTGCTGTGTCCAGGCCCAGGAGCCTTAGCACTGTGCTGTGATGTCACTCAATACCACTGACATCACTAGGTGTAAACAACATCTCTCCTTTGCTGTGTATGTGACTATGGAGCTGTTTGGTGATGTCGTCTATTATGGCCTTCATAGAAGCAACAGGAGATTGTTGCATCCATCTAGAACCCTCAGAACTACAGTGCTATGATGTCACTCACTTCCACAGGCCTTGCAGAGTGTAAACAACAACAACCCAGCTTTGTCGTGTATGTAACCATAGGGATTGTGATGTCACCTAGAACCTTCACAGCAGCGACAGCTTTATGAGGAGCATCAGCACTGCTCTGCCTGAGCAGAACCATCACCGCCATAGGTTGTCAAATAACCCGGATTTAACCCACACAGGTAAGTCCAATGGGGTGCAGGCATGTCCTCTATGCTTACAGCTTCCCGTGGGTGTTGGTTTGATACCGTTTGGGGACAGCCAAGGAGGCATCTGCAGGCAACAAAGGTAGGTGTGTGCTTGTGTGTGTGTTTCCTATGCAGATCCTAAGCCCAGTGTCACATGCAAGTAGGAGGAGTAAGAAGGGTTCCTGGCAAATCCGGGTTATGGATTGCATTTAAAAAGGCCCCGTGGGAGTGCAATGGGCCCCTGTCTTGCTGCTTAGCAATAATGGTATGGGTTTAGGTTCTGCTGTGTGTACTGGTGGTTGACTGCCCCCCAGCCCAGAGTGTGCATGGAAAATTGTCTGGCAGCCTCCCTGACAGCAAGCAGTGATAGTGCCCATGAAGGGGACCTTGTTGGGCCCGCCCCTTTCACGGTTATCGCTTCTCGGCCTTTTGGCTAAGATCAAGTGTAGTATCTGTTCTTATCAGTTTAATATCTGATACGTCCCCTATCTGGGGACCATATATTAAATGGATTTTTGAGAACGGGGGCCGATTTCGAAGCTTGCTTCCGTCGCCCTATGCATTGACCCGATATGGCAGTATCTTCGGGTACAGTGCACCACCCCCTTACAGGGTTAAAAAGAAAGATTCCTACTTTCATTGCTACCTGCTTGCTGGCTAGCCAGCTAGCCAGCCCTGTGGGCCTTGCTGCTGCTGCTGCTGCTGCTGCAGCCAAAAAACAAAAGGTGGTGCTGCTGCTGCTTCTGCTGCTTCTGCTTGTGTCTGGCCGCTGTTGGAGCGTCCAGGCACAGGACTTCTGCTGCTGCTGACTAAATGGCCTCCTTAATTGGATCATTTGAGTAGCCAGCACACCTGTGCAGGTAGGGCATGACATGATAGGCAGCTGCCTTGATAGCGGGTGGGTGCTGAATGTTCCTAATTGACAAAATAAGATTAATGCTTATGAAGAAATATAAAATCTCATCCCTTCCCCAATATCGCGCCACACCCCTACCCCTTAATTCCCTGGTTGAACTTGATGGACATATGTCTTTTTTCGACCGTACTAACTATGTAACTATGTAACATAACATGGGGGGGTCTCCTGGCTGTTCACACAGGTGTGTCATTGCTGTACATTGACCATGCATTGCTTCTGTGGTATTGCAAAGGCAAAGACAAATGCTTCCAGCCATCCATTGCACTAATGGATTGGTCATCAGCTGGCTGTCTATGTCCCGCATCAATATAGACCAAAGTACAGAGGGTTAGGCTATGCTATAGTGCACCTACCTGATGCATCAGAAGGTGCGAGGCCCTTGCTAAATTCTGTGCACAGACTTTGAGATCTATGCTTTAGACTGTATCTAAACCTGCTCCAACATGGACTGACATTCTGGCCTACTTTCAGCCGATGCGACTTGTCTGTCGCTGAACAGTCGCTTTTTATGTATTCAGCACCTATGTATAATGTTGTAAAAATGCTCTAGAAGCTAAAGTCGCAGAAATGTCACACATATTTGGCCTGCAACTTTCTGTGCGACAAATTCAGACAGGAAAAATCAGTATAAATCCTTAGAAAATTATCCCCCAGTGTCTCCATCTGCTGGCGGTATTGAATAAGCATTGCTGCACTGATGGGGTATGCATTAGACGAAAAAAAAGAAGAAAAAGAAGAATAATACGCCCAGAAAAGAGGCGAAAAGGAGAAAAACGTAAAAAAACGTGAAAAAAAAGTAAGAGGAAGAGAAGGGAAAAAAAGGTGGAAATGGGTTTAAAAGTGATTTCGGCGGAGAAATATATATATATATATATATATATATATATATATATATATATACGCGCACACACACACATATATATAAACGTATTCTCCGTTGAGATATTGCAGCCGCTGCTGTGTCCAGGCCCAGGAGCCTTAGCACTGTGCTGTGATGTCACTCAATACCACTGACATCACTAGGTGTAAACAACATCTCTCCTTTGCTGTGTATGTGACTATGGAGCTGTTTGGTGATGTCGTCTATTATGGCCTTCATAGAAGCAACAGGAGATTGTTGCATCCATCTAGAACCCTCAGAACTACAGTGCTATGATGTCACTCACTTCCACAGGCCTTGCAGAGTGTAAACAACAACAACCCAGCTTTGTCGTGTATGTAACCATAGGGATTGTGATGTCACCTAGAACCTTCACAGCAGCGACAGCTTTATGAGGAGCATCAGCACTGCTCTGCCTGAGCAGAACCATCACCGCCATAGGTTGTCAAATAACCCGGATTTAACCCACACAGGTAAGTCCAATGGGGTGCAGGCATGTCCTCTATGCTTACAGCTTCCCGTGGGTGTTGGTTTGATACCGTTTGGGGACAGCCAAGGAGGCATCTGCAGGCAACAAAGGTAGGTGTGTGCTTGTGTGTGTGTTTCCTATGCAGATCCTAAGCCCAGTGTCACATGCAAGTAGGAGGAGTAAGAAGGGTTCCTGGCAAATCCGGGTTATGGATTGCATTTAAAAAGGCCCCGTGGGAGTGCAATGGGCCCCTGTCTTGCTGCTTAGCAATAATGGTATGGGTTTAGGTTCTGCTGTGTGTACTGGTGGTTGACTGCCCCCCAGCCCAGAGTGTGCATGGAAAATTGTCTGGCAGCCTCCCTGACAGCAAGCAGTGATAGTGCCCATGAAGGGGACCTTGTTGGGCCCGCCCCTTTCACGGTTATCGCTTCTCGGCCTTTTGGCTAAGATCAAGTGTAGTATCTGTTCTTATCAGTTTAATATCTGATACGTCCCCTATCTGGGGACCATATATTAAATGGATTTTTGAGAACGGGGGCCGATTTCGAAGCTTGCTTCCGTCGCCCTATGCATTGACCCGATATGGCAGTATCTTCGGGTACAGTGCACCACCCCCTTACAGGGTTAAAAAGAAAGATTCCTACTTTCATTGCTACCTGCTTGCTGGCTAGCCAGCTAGCCAGCCCTGTGGGCCTTGCTGCTGCTGCTGCTGCTGCTGCAGCCAAAAAACAAAAGGTGGTGCTGCTGCTGCTTCTGCTGCTTCTGCTTGTGTCTGGCCGCTGTTGGAGCGTCCAGGCACAGGACTTCTGCTGCTGCTGACTAAATGGCCTCCTTAATTGGATCATTTGAGTAGCCAGCACACCTGTGCAGGTAGGGCATGACATGATAGGCAGCTGCCTTGATAGCGGGTGGGTGCTGAATGTTCCTAATTGACAAAATAAGATTAATGCTTATGAAGAAATATAAAATCTCATCCCTTCCCCAATATCGCGCCACACCCCTACCCCTTAATTCCCTGGTTGAACTTGATGGACATATGTCTTTTTTCGACCGTACTAACTATGTAACTATGTAACATAACATGGGGGGGTCTCCTGGCTGTTCACACAGGTGTGTCATTGCTGTACATTGACCATGCATTGCTTCTGTGGTATTGCAAAGGCAAAGACAAATGCTTCCAGCCATCCATTGCACTAATGGATTGGTCATCAGCTGGCTATCTATGTCCCGCATCAATATAGACCAAAGTACAGAGGGTTAGGCTATGCTATAGTGCACCTACCTGATGCATCAGAAGGTGCGAGGCCCTTGCTAAATTCTGTGCACAGACTTTGAGATCTATGCTTTAGACTGTATCTAAACCTGCTCCAACATGGACTGACATTCTGGCCTACTTTCAGCCGATGCGACTTGTCTGTCGCTGAACAGTCGCTTTTTATGTATTCAGCACCTATGTATAATGTTGTAAAAATGCTCTAGAAGCTAAAGTCGCAGAAATGTCACACATATTTGGCCTGCAACTTTCTGTGCGACAAATTCAGACAGGAAAAATCAGTATAAATCCTTAGAAAATTATCCCCCAGTGTCTCCATCTGCTGGCGGTATTGAATAAGCATTGCTGCACTGATGGGGTATGCATTAGACGAAAAAAAAGAAGAAAAAGAAGAATAATACGCCCAGAAAAGAGGCGAAAAGGAGAAAAACGTAAAAAAACGTGAAAAAAAAGTAAGAGGAAGAGAAGGGAAAAAAAGGTGGAAATGGGTTTAAAAGTGAATTTCGGCGGAGATATATATATATATATATATATATATATATATATATATATATATATATACGCGCACACACACACATATATATAAACGTATTCTCCGTTGAGATATTGCAGCCGCTGCTGTGTCCAGGCCCAGGAGCCTTAGCACTGTGCTGTGATGTCACTCAATACCACTGACATCACTAGGTGTAAACAACATCTCTCCTTTGCTGTGTATGTGACTATGGAGCTGTTTGGTGATGTCGTCTATTATGGCCTTCATAGAAGCAACAGGAGATTGTTGCATCCATCTAGAACCCTCAGAACTACAGTGCTATGATGTCACTCACTTCCACAGGCCTTGCAGAGTGTAAACAACAACAACCCAGCTTTGTCGTGTATGTAACCATAGGGATTGTGATGTCACCTAGAACCTTCACAGCAGCGACAGCTTTATGAGGAGCATCAGCACTGCTCTGCCTGAGCAGAACCATCACCGCCATAGGTTGTCAAATAACCCGGATTTAACCCACACAGGTAAGTCCAATGGGGTGCAGGCATGTCCTCTATGCTTACAGCTTCCCGTGGGTGTTGGTTTGATACCGTTTGGGGACAGCCAAGGAGGCATCTGCAGGCAACAAAGGTAGGTGTGTGCTTGTGTGTGTGTTTCCTATGCAGATCCTAAGCCCAGTGTCACATGCAAGTAGGAGGAGTAAGAAGGGTTCCTGGCAAATCCGGGTTATGGATTGCATTTAAAAAGGCCCCGTGGGAGTGCAATGGGCCCCTGTCTTGCTGCTTAGCAATAATGGTATGGGTTTAGGTTCTGCTGTGTGTACTGGTGGTTGACTGCCCCCCAGCCCAGAGTGTGCATGGAAAATTGTCTGGCAGCCTCCCTGACAGCAAGCAGTGATAGTGCCCATGAAGGGGACCTTGTTGGGCCCGCCCCTTTCACGGTTATCGCTTCTCGGCCTTTTGGCTAAGATCAAGTGTAGTATCTGTTCTTATCAGTTTAATATCTGATACGTCCCCTATCTGGGGACCATATATTAAATGGATTTTTGAGAACGGGGGCCGATTTCGAAGCTTGCTTCCGTCGCCCTATGCATTGACCCGATATGGCAGTATCTTCGGGTACAGTGCACCACCTCCTTACAGGGTTAAAAAGAAAGATTCCTACTTTCATTGCTACCTGCTTGCTGGCTAGCCAGCTAGCCAGCCCTGTGGGCCTTGCTGCTGCTGCTGCTGCTGCTGCAGCCAAAAAACAAAAGGTGGTGCTGCTGCTGCTTCTGCTGCTTCTGCTTGTGTCTGGCCGCTGTTGGAGCGTCCAGGCACAGGACTTCTGCTGCTGCTGACTAAATGGCCTCCTTAATTGGATCATTTGAGTAGCCAGCACACCTGTGCAGGTAGGGCATGACATGATAGGCAGCTGCCTTGATAGCGGGTGGGTGCTGAATGTTCCTAATTGACAAAATAAGATTAATGCTTATGAAGAAATATAAAATCTCATCCCTTCCCCAATATCGCGCCACACCCCTACCCCTTAATTCCCTGGTTGAACTTGATGGACATATGTCTTTTTTCGACCGTACTAACTATGTAACTATGTAACATAACATGGGGGGGTCTCCTGGCTGTTCACACAGGTGTGTCATTGCTGTACATTGACCATGCATTGCTTCTGTGGTATTGCAAAGGCAAAGACAAATGCTTCCAGCCATCCATTGCACTAATGGATTGGTCATCAGCTGGCTGTCTATGTCCCGCATCAATATAGACCAAAGTACAGAGGGTTAGGCTATGCTATAGTGCACCTACCTGATGCATCAGAAGGTGCGAGGCCCTTGCTAAATTCTGTGCACAGACTTTGAGATCTATGCTTTAGACTGTATCTAAACCTGCTCCAACATGGACTGACATTCTGGCCTACTTTCAGCCGATGCGACTTGTCTGTCGCTGAACAGTCGCTTTTTATGTATTCAGCACCTATGTATAATGTTGTAAAAATGCTCTAGAAGCTAAAGTCGCAGAAATGTCACACATATTTGGCCTGCAACTTTCTGTGCGACAAATTCAGACAGGAAAAATCAGTATAAATCCTTAGAAAATTATCCCCCAGTGTCTCCATCTGCTGGCGGTATTGAATAAGCATTGCTGCACTGATGGGGTATGCATTAGACGAAAAAAAAGAAGAAAAAGAAGAATAATACGCCCAGAAAAGAGGCGAAAAGGAGAAAAACGTAAAAAAACGTGAAAAAAAAGTAAGAGGAAGAGAAGGGAAAAAAAGGTGGAAATGGGTTTAAAAGTGATTTCGGCGGAGAAATATATATATATATATATATATATATATATATATATATATATATATATACGCGCACACACACACATATATATAAACGTATTCTCCGTTGAGATATTGCAGCCGCTGCTGTGTCCAGGCCCAGGAGCCTTAGCACTGTGCTGTGATGTCACTCAATACCACTGACATCACTAGGTGTAAACAACATCTCTCCTTTGCTGTGTATGTGACTATGGAGCTGTTTGGTGATGTCGTCTATTATGGCCTTCATAGAAGCAACAGGAGATTGTTGCATCCATCTAGAACCCTCAGAACTACAGTGCTATGATGTCACTCACTTCCACAGGCCTTGCAGAGTGTAAACAACAACAACCCAGCTTTGTCGTGTATGTAACCATAGGGATTGTGATGTCACCTAGAACCTTCACAGCAGCGACAGCTTTATGAGGAGCATCAGCACTGCTCTGCCTGAGCAGAACCATCACCGCCATAGGTTGTCAAATAACCCGGATTTAACCCACACAGGTAAGTCCAATGGGGTGCAGGCATGTCCTCTATGCTTACAGCTTCCCGTGGGTGTTGGTTTGATACCGTTTGGGGACAGCCAAGGAGGCATCTGCAGGCAACAAAGGTAGGTGTGTGCTTGTGTGTGTGTTTCCTATGCAGATCCTAAGCCCAGTGTCACATGCAAGTAGGAGGAGTAAGAAGGGTTCCTGGCAAATCCGGGTTATGGATTGCATTTAAAAAGGCCCCGTGGGAGTGCAATGGGCCCCTGTCTTGCTGCTTAGCAATAATGGTATGGGTTTAGGTTCTGCTGTGTGTACTGGTGGTTGACTGCCCCCCAGCCCAGAGTGTGCATGGAAAATTGTCTGGCAGCCTCCCTGACAGCAAGCAGTGATAGTGCCCATGAAGGGGACCTTGTTGGGCCCGCCCCTTTCACGGTTATCGCTTCTCGGCCTTTTGGCTAAGATCAAGTGTAGTATCTGTTCTTATCAGTTTAATATCTGATACGTCCCCTATCTGGGGACCATATATTAAATGGATTTTTGAGAACGGGGGCCGATTTCGAAGCTTGCTTCCGTCGCCCTATGCATTGACCCGATATGGCAGTATCTTCGGGTACAGTGCACCACCCCCTTACAGGGTTAAAAAGAAAGATTCCTACTTTCATTGCTACCTGCTTGCTGGCTAGCCAGCTAGCCAGCCCTGTGGGCCTTGCTGCTGCTGCTGCTGCTGCTGCAGCCAAAAAACAAAAGGTGGTGCTGCTGCTGCTTCTGCTGCTTCTGCTTGTGTCTGGCCGCTGTTGGAGCGTCCAGGCACAGGACTTCTGCTGCTGCTGACTAAATGGCCTCCTTAATTGGATCATTTGAGTAGCCAGCACACCTGTGCAGGTAGGGCATGACATGATAGGCAGCTGCCTTGATAGCGGGTGGGTGCTGAATGTTCCTAATTGACAAAATAAGATTAATGCTTATGAAGAAATATAAAATCTCATCCCTTCCCCAATATCGCGCCACACCCCTACCCCTTAATTCCCTGGTTGAACTTGATGGACATATGTCTTTTTTCGACCGTACTAACTATGTAACTATGTAACATAACATGGGGGGGTCTCCTGGCTGTTCACACAGGTGTGTCATTGCTGTACATTGACCATGCATTGCTTCTGTGGTATTGCAAAGGCAAAGACAAATGCTTCCAGCCATCCATTGCACTAATGGATTGGTCATCAGCTGGCTGTCTATGTCCCGCATCAATATAGACCAAAGTACAGAGGGTTAGGCTATGCTATAGTGCACCTACCTGATGCATCAGAAGGTGCGAGGCCCTTGCTAAATTCTGTGCACAGACTTTGAGATCTATGCTTTAGACTGTATCTAAACCTGCTCCAACATGGACTGACATTCTGGCCTACTTTCAGCCGATGCGACTTGTCTGTCGCTGAACAGTCGCTTTTTATGTATTCAGCACCTATGTATAATGTTGTAAAAATGCTCTAGAAGCTAAAGTCGCAGAAATGTCACACATATTTGGCCTGCAACTTTCTGTGCGACAAATTCAGACAGGAAAAATCAGTATAAATCCTTAGAAAATTATCCCCCAGTGTCTCCATCTGCTGGCGGTATTGAATAAGCATTGCTGCACTGATGGGGTATGCATTAGACGAAAAAAAAGAAGAAAAAGAAGAATAATACGCCCAGAAAAGAGGCGAAAAGGAGAAAAACGTAAAAAAACGTGAAAAAAAAGTAAGAGGAAGAGAAGGGAAAAAAAGGTGGAAATGGGTTTAAAAGTGATTTCGGCGGAGAATATATATATATATATATATATATATATATATATATATATATATATATATACGCGCACACACACACATATATATAAACGTATTCTCCGTTGAGATATTGCAGCCGCTGCTGTGTCCAGGCCCAGGAGCCTTAGCACTGTGCTGTGATGTCACTCAATACCACTGACATCACTAGGTGTAAACAACATCTCTCCTTTGCTGTGTATGTGACTATGGAGCTGTTTGGTGATGTCGTCTATTATGGCCTTCATAGAAGCAACAGGAGATTGTTGCATCCATCTAGAACCCTCAGAACTACAGTGCTATGATGTCACTCACTTCCACAGGCCTTGCAGAGTGTAAACAACAACAACCCAGCTTTGTCGTGTATGTAACCATAGGGATTGTGATGTCACCTAGAACCTTCACAGCAGCGACAGCTTTATGAGGAGCATCAGCACTGCTCTGCCTGAGCAGAACCATCACCGCCATAGGTTGTCAAATAACCCGGATTTAACCCACACAGGTAAGTCCAATGGGGTGCAGGCATGTCCTCTATGCTTACAGCTTCCCGTGGGTGTTGGTTTGATACCGTTTGGGGACAGCCAAGGAGGCATCTGCAGGCAACAAAGGTAGGTGTGTGCTTGTGTGTGTGTTTCCTATGCAGATCCTAAGCCCAGTGTCACATGCAAGTAGGAGGAGTAAGAAGGGTTCCTGGCAAATCCGGGTTATGGATTGCATTTAAAAAGGCCCCGTGGGAGTGCAATGGGCCCCTGTCTTGCTGCTTAGCAATAATGGTATGGGTTTAGGTTCTGCTGTGTGTACTGGTGGTTGACTGCCCCCCAGCCCAGAGTGTGCATGGAAAATTGTCTGGCAGCCTCCCTGACAGCAAGCAGTGATAGTGCCCATGAAGGGGACCTTGTTGGGCCCGCCCCTTTCACGGTTATCGCTTCTCGGCCTTTTGGCTAAGATCAAGTGTAGTATCTGTTCTTATCAGTTTAATATCTGATACGTCCCCTATCTGGGGACCATATATTAAATGGATTTTTGAGAACGGGGGCCGATTTCGAAGCTTGCTTCCGTCGCCCTATGCATTGACCCGATATGGCAGTATCTTCGGGTACAGTGCACCACCCCCTTACAGGGTTAAAAAGAAAGATTCCTACTTTCATTGCTACCTGCTTGCTGGCTAGCCAGCTAGCCAGCCCTGTGGGCCTTGCTGCTGCTGCTGCTGCTGCTGCAGCCAAAAAACAAAAGGTGGTGCTGCTGCTGCTTCTGCTGCTTCTGCTTGTGTCTGGCCGCTGTTGGAGCGTCCAGGCACAGGACTTCTGCTGCTGCTGACTAAATGGCCTCCTTAATTGGATCATTTGAGTAGCCAGCACACCTGTGCAGGTAGGGCATGACATGATAGGCAGCTGCCTTGATAGCGGGTGGGTGCTGAATGTTCCTAATTGACAAAATAAGATTAATGCTTATGAAGAAATATAAAATCTCATCCCTTCCCCAATATCGCGCCACACCCCTACCCCTTAATTCCCTGGTTGAACTTGATGGACATATGTCTTTTTTCGACCGTACTAACTATGTAACTATGTAACATAACATGGGGGGGTCTCCTGGCTGTTCACACAGGTGTGTCATTGCTGTACATTGACCATGCATTGCTTCTGTGGTATTGCAAAGGCAAAGACAAATGCTTCCAGCCATCCATTGCACTAATGGATTGGTCATCAGCTGGCTGTCTATGTCCCGCATCAATATAGACCAAAGTACAGAGGGTTAGGCTATGCTATAGTGCACCTACCTGATGCATCAGAAGGTGCGAGGCCCTTGCTAAATTCTGTGCACAGACTTTGAGATCTATGCTTTAGACTGTATCTAAACCTGCTCCAACATGGACTGACATTCTGGCCTACTTTCAGCCGATGCGACTTGTCTGTCGCTGAACAGTCGCTTTTTATGTATTCAGCACCTATGTATAATGTTGTAAAAATGCTCTAGAAGCTAAAGTCGCAGAAATGTCACACATATTTGGCCTGCAACTTTCTGTGCGACAAATTCAGACAGGAAAAATCAGTATAAATCCTTAGAAAATTATCCCCCAGTGTCTCCATCTGCTGGCGGTATTGAATAAGCATTGCTGCACTGATGGGGTATGCATTAGACGAAAAAAAAGAAGAAAAAGAAGAATAATACGCCCAGAAAAGAGGCGAAAAGGAGAAAAACGTAAAAAAACGTGAAAAAAAAGTAAGAGGAAGAGAAGGGAAAAAAAGGTGGAAATGGGTTTAAAAGTGATTTCGGCGGAGAAATATATATATATATATATATATATATATATATATATATATATACGCGCACACACACACATATATATAAACGTATTCTCCGTTGAGATATTGCAGCCGCTGCTGTGTCCAGGCCCAGGAGCCTTAGCACTGTGCTGTGATGTCACTCAATACCACTGACATCACTAGGTGTAAACAACATCTCTCCTTTGCTGTGTATGTGACTATGGAGCTGTTTGGTGATGTCGTCTATTATGGCCTTCATAGAAGCAACAGGAGATTGTTGCATCCATCTAGAACCCTCAGAACTACAGTGCTATGATGTCACTCACTTCCACAGGCCTTGCAGAGTGTAAACAACAACAACCCAGCTTTGTCGTGTATGTAACCATAGGGATTGTGATGTCACCTAGAACCTTCACAGCAGCGACAGCTTTATGAGGAGCATCAGCACTGCTCTGCCTGAGCAGAACCATCACCGCCATAGGTTGTCAAATAACCCGGATTTAACCCACACAGGTAAGTCCAATGGGGTGCAGGCATGTCCTCTA
Source organism: Hyla sarda (assembly GCF_029499605.1). NCBI lineage: Eukaryota > Metazoa > Chordata > Amphibia > Anura > Hylidae > Hyla > Hyla sarda. The sequence continues at coordinate 58,353 of NW_026608128.1, read as the reverse complement.
TGCTTACAGCTTCCCGTGGGTGTTGGTTTGATACCGTTTGGGGACAGCCAAGGAGGCATCTGCAGGCAACAAAGGTAGGTGTGTGCTTGTGTGTGTGTTTCCTATGCAGATCCTAAGCCCAGTGTCACATGCAAGTAGGAGGAGTAAGAAGGGTTCCTGGCAAATCCGGGTTATGGATTGCATTTAAAAAGGCCCCGTGGGAGTGCAATGGGCCCCTGTCTTGCTGCTTAGCAATAATGGTATGGGTTTAGGTTCTGCTGTGTGTACTGGTGGTTGACTGCCCCCCAGCCCAGAGTGTGCATGGAAAATTGTCTGGCAGCCTCCCTGACAGCAAGCAGTGATAGTGCCCATGAAGGGGACCTTGTTGGGCCCGCCCCTTTCACGGTTATCGCTTCTCGGCCTTTTGGCTAAGATCAAGTGTAGTATCTGTTCTTATCAGTTTAATATCTGATACGTCCCCTATCTGGGGACCATATATTAAATGGATTTTTGAGAACGGGGGCCGATTTCGAAGCTTGCTTCCGTCGCCCTATGCATTGACCCGATATGGCAGTATCTTCGGGTACAGTGCACCACCCCCTTACAGGGTTAAAAAGAAAGATTCCTACTTTCATTGCTACCTGCTTGCTGGCTAGCCAGCTAGCCAGCCCTGTGGGCCTTGCTGCTGCTGCTGCTGCTGCTGCAGCCAAAAAACAAAAGGTGGTGCTGCTGCTGCTTCTGCTGCTTCTGCTTGTGTCTGGCCGCTGTTGGAGCGTCCAGGCACAGGACTTCTGCTGCTGCTGACTAAATGGCCTCCTTAATTGGATCATTTGAGTAGCCAGCACACCTGTGCAGGTAGGGCATGACATGATAGGCAGCTGCCTTGATAGCGGGTGGGTGCTGAATGTTCCTAATTGACAAAATAAGATTAATGCTTATGAAGAAATATAAAATCTCATCCCTTCCCCAATATCGCGCCACACCCCTACCCCTTAATTCCCTGGTTGAACTTGATGGACATATGTCTTTTTTCGACCGTACTAACTATGTAACTATGTAACATAACATGGGGGGGTCTCCTGGCTGTTCACACAGGTGTGTCATTGCTGTACATTGACCATGCATTGCTTCTGTGGTATTGCAAAGGCAAAGACAAATGCTTCCAGCCATCCATTGCACTAATGGATTGGTCATCAGCTGGCTGTCTATGTCCCGCATCAATATAGACCAAAGTACAGAGGGTTAGGCTATGCTATAGTGCACCTACCTGATGCATCAGAAGGTGCGAGGCCCTTGCTAAATTCTGTGCACAGACTTTGAGATCTATGCTTTAGACTGTATCTAAACCTGCTCCAACATGGACTGACATTCTGGCCTACTTTCAGCCGATGCGACTTGTCTGTCGCTGAACAGTCGCTTTTTATGTATTCAGCACCTATGTATAATGTTGTAAAAATGCTCTAGAAGCTAAAGTCGCAGAAATGTCACACATATTTGGCCTGCAACTTTCTGTGCGACAAATTCAGACAGGAAAAATCAGTATAAATCCTTAGAAAATTATCCCCCAGTGTCTCCATCTGCTGGCGGTATTGAATAAGCATTGCTGCACTGATGGGGTATGCATTAGACGAAAAAAAAGAAGAAAAAGAAGAATAATACGCCCAGAAAAGAGGCGAAAAGGAGAAAAACGTAAAAAAACGTGAAAAAAAAGTAAGAGGAAGAGAAGGGAAAAAAAGGTGGAAATGGGTTTAAAAGTGATTTCGGCGGAGAAATATATATATATATATATATATATATATATATATATATATATATACGCGCACACACACACATATATATAAACGTATTCTCCGTTGAGATATTGCAGCCGCTGCTGTGTCCAGGCCCAGGAGCCTTAGCACTGTGCTGTGATGTCACTCAATACCACTGACATCACTAGGTGTAAACAACATCTCTCCTTTGCTGTGTATGTGACTATGGAGCTGTTTGGTGATGTCGTCTATTATGGCCTTCATAGAAGCAACAGGAGATTGTTGCATCCATCTAGAACCCTCAGAACTACAGTGCTATGATGTCACTCACTTCCACAGGCCTTGCAGAGTGTAAACAACAACAACCCAGCTTTGTCGTGTATGTAACCATAGGGATTGTGATGTCACCTAGAACCTTCACAGCAGCGACAGCTTTATGAGGAGCATCAGCACTGCTCTGCCTGAGCAGAACCATCACCGCCATAGGTTGTCAAATAACCCGGATTTAACCCACACAGGTAAGTCCAATGGGGTGCAGGCATGTCCTCTATGCTTACAGCTTCCCGTGGGTGTTGGTTTGATACCGTTTGGGGACAGCCAAGGAGGCATCTGCAGGCAACAAAGGTAGGTGTGTGCTTGTGTGTGTGTTTCCTATGCAGATCCTAAGCCCAGTGTCACATGCAAGTAGGAGGAGTAAGAAGGGTTCCTGGCAAATCCGGGTTATGGATTGCATTTAAAAAGGCCCCGTGGGAGTGCAATGGGCCCCTGTCTTGCTGCTTAGCAATAATGGTATGGGTTTAGGTTCTGCTGTGTGTACTGGTGGTTGACTGCCCCCCAGCCCAGAGTGTGCATGGAAAATTGTCTGGCAGCCTCCCTGACAGCAAGCAGTGATAGTGCCCATGAAGGGGACCTTGTTGGGCCCGCCCCTTTCACGGTTATCGCTTCTCGGCCTTTTGGCTAAGATCAAGTGTAGTATCTGTTCTTATCAGTTTAATATCTGATACGTCCCCTATCTGGGGACCATATATTAAATGGATTTTTGAGAACGGGGGCCGATTTCGAAGCTTGCTTCCGTCGCCCTATGCATTGACCCGATATGGCAGTATCTTCGGGTACAGTGCACCACCCCCTTACAGGGTTAAAAAGAAAGATTCCTACTTTCATTGCTACCTGCTTGCTGGCTAGCCAGCTAGCCAGCCCTGTGGGCCTTGCTGCTGCTGCTGCTGCTGCTGCAGCCAAAAAACAAAAGGTGGTGCTGCTGCTGCTTCTGCTGCTTCTGCTTGTGTCTGGCCGCTGTTGGAGCGTCCAGGCACAGGACTTCTGCTGCTGCTGACTAAATGGCCTCCTTAATTGGATCATTTGAGTAGCCAGCACACCTGTGCAGGTAGGGCATGACATGATAGGCAGCTGCCTTGATAGCGGGTGGGTGCTGAATGTTCCTAATTGACAAAATAAGATTAATGCTTATGAAGAAATATAAAATCTCATCCCTTCCCCAATATCGCGCCACACCCCTACCCCTTAATTCCCTGGTTGAACTTGATGGACATATGTCTTTTTTCGACCGTACTAACTATGTAACTATGTAACATAACATGGGGGGGTCTCCTGGCTGTTCACACAGGTGTGTCATTGCTGTACATTGACCATGCATTGCTTCTGTGGTATTGCAAAGGCAAAGACAAATGCTTCCAGCCATCCATTGCACTAATGGATTGGTCATCAGCTGGCTGTCTATGTCCCGCATCAATATAGACCAAAGTACAGAGGGTTAGGCTATGCTATAGTGCACCTACCTGATGCATCAGAAGGTGCGAGGCCCTTGCTAAATTCTGTGCACAGACTTTGAGATCTATGCTTTAGACTGTATCTAAACCTGCTCCAACATGGACTGACATTCTGGCCTACTTTCAGCCGATGCGACTTGTCTGTCGCTGAACAGTCGCTTTTTATGTATTCAGCACCTATGTATAATGTTGTAAAAATGCTCTAGAAGCTAAAGTCGCAGAAATGTCACACATATTTGGCCTGCAACTTTCTGTGCGACAAATTCAGACAGGAAAAATCAGTATAAATCCTTAGAAAATTATCCCCCAGTGTCTCCATCTGCTGGCGGTATTGAATAAGCATTGCTGCACTGATGGGGTATGCATTAGACGAAAAAAAAGAAGAAAAAGAAGAATAATACGCCCAGAAAAGAGGCGAAAAGGAGAAAAACGTAAAAAAACGTGAAAAAAAAGTAAGAGGAAGAGAAGGGAAAAAAAGGTGGAAATGGGTTTAAAAGTGATTTCGGCGGAGAAATATATATATATATATATATATATATATATATATATATATATATATATATATATATACGCGCACACACACACATATATATAAACGTATTCTCCGTTGAGATATTGCAGCCGCTGCTGTGTCCAGGCCCAGGAGCCTTAGCACTGTGCTGTGATGTCACTCAATACCACTGACATCACTAGGTGTAAACAACATCTCTCCTTTGCTGTGTATGTGACTATGGAGCTGTTTGGTGATGTCGTCTATTATGGCCTTCATAGAAGCAACAGGAGATTGTTGCATCCATCTAGAACCCTCAGAACTACAGTGCTATGATGTCACTCACTTCCACAGGCCTTGCAGAGTGTAAACAACAACAACCCAGCTTTGTCGTGTATGTAACCATAGGGATTGTGATGTCACCTAGAACCTTCACAGCAGCGACAGCTTTATGAGGAGCATCAGCACTGCTCTGCCTGAGCAGAACCATCACCGCCATAGGTTGTCAAATAACCCGGATTTAACCCACACAGGTAAGTCCAATGGGGTGCAGGCATGTCCTCTATGCTTACAGCTTCCCGTGGGTGTTGGTTTGATACCGTTTGGGGACAGCCAAGGAGGCATCTGCAGGCAACAAAGGTAGGTGTGTGCTTGTGTGTGTGTTTCCTATGCAGATCCTAAGCCCAGTGTCACATGCAAGTAGGAGGAGTAAGAAGGGTTCCTGGCAAATCCGGGTTATGGATTGCATTTAAAAAGGCCCCGTGGGAGTGCAATGGGCCCCTGTCTTGCTGCTTAGCAATAATGGTATGGGTTTAGGTTCTGCTGTGTGTACTGGTGGTTGACTGCCCCCCAGCCCAGAGTGTGCATGGAAAATTGTCTGGCAGCCTCCCTGACAGCAAGCAGTGATAGTGCCCATGAAGGGGACCTTGTTGGGCCCGCCCCTTTCACGGTTATCGCTTCTCGGCCTTTTGGCTAAGATCAAGTGTAGTATCTGTTCTTATCAGTTTAATATCTGATACGTCCCCTATCTGGGGACCATATATTAAATGGATTTTTGAGAACGGGGGCCGATTTCGAAGCTTGCTTCCGTCGCCCTATGCATTGACCCGATATGGCAGTATCTTCGGGTACAGTGCACCACCCCCTTACAGGGTTAAAAAGAAAGATTCCTACTTTCATTGCTACCTGCTTGCTGGCTAGCCAGCTAGCCAGCCCTGTGGGCCTTGCTGCTGCTGCTGCTGCTGCTGCAGCCAAAAAACAAAAGGTGGTGCTGCTGCTGCTTCTGCTGCTTCTGCTTGTGTCTGGCCGCTGTTGGAGCGTCCAGGCACAGGACTTCTGCTGCTGCTGACTAAATGGCCTCCTTAATTGGATCATTTGAGTAGCCAGCACACCTGTGCAGGTAGGGCATGACATGATAGGCAGCTGCCTTGATAGCGGGTGGGTGCTGAATGTTCCTAATTGACAAAATAAGATTAATGCTTATGAAGAAATATAAAATCTCATCCCTTCCCCAATATCGCGCCACACCCCTACCCCTTAATTCCCTGGTTGAACTTGATGGACATATGTCTTTTTTCGACCGTACTAACTATGTAACTATGTAACATAACATGGGGGGGTCTCCTGGCTGTTCACACAGGTGTGTCATTGCTGTACATTGACCATGCATTGCTTCTGTGGTATTGCAAAGGCAAAGACAAATGCTTCCAGCCATCCATTGCACTAATGGATTGGTCATCAGCTGGCTGTCTATGTCCCGCATCAATATAGACCAAAGTACAGAGGGTTAGGCTATGCTATAGTGCACCTACCTGATGCATCAGAAGGTGCGAGGCCCTTGCTAAATTCTGTGCACAGACTTTGAGATCTATGCTTTAGACTGTATCTAAACCTGCTCCAACATGGACTGACATTCTGGCCTACTTTCAGCCGATGCGACTTGTCTGTCGCTGAACAGTCGCTTTTTATGTATTCAGCACCTATGTATAATGTTGTAAAAATGCTCTAGAAGCTAAAGTCGCAGAAATGTCACACATATTTGGCCTGCAACTTTCTGTGCGACAAATTCAGACAGGAAAAATCAGTATAAATCCTTAGAAAATTATCCCCCAGTGTCTCCATCTGCTGGCGGTATTGAATAAGCATTGCTGCACTGATGGGGTATGCATTAGACGAAAAAAAAGAAGAAAAAGAAGAATAATACGCCCAGAAAAGAGGCGAAAAGGAGAAAAACGTAAAAAAACGTGAAAAAAAAGTAAGAGGAAGAGAAGGGAAAAAAAGGTGGAAATGGGTTTAAAAGTGATTTCGGCGGAGAAATATATATATATATATATATATATATATATATATATATATATATATACGCGCACACACACACATATATATAAACGTATTCTCCGTTGAGATATTGCAGCCGCTGCTGTGTCCAGGCCCAGGAGCCTTAGCACTGTGCTGTGATGTCACTCAATACCACTGACATCACTAGGTGTAAACAACATCTCTCCTTTGCTGTGTATGTGACTATGGAGCTGTTTGGTGATGTCGTCTATTATGGCCTTCATAGAAGCAACAGGAGATTGTTGCATCCATCTAGAACCCTCAGAACTACAGTGCTATGATGTCACTCACTTCCACAGGCCTTGCAGAGTGTAAACAACAACAACCCAGCTTTGTCGTGTATGTAACCATAGGGATTGTGATGTCACCTAGAACCTTCACAGCAGCGACAGCTTTATGAGGAGCATCAGCACTGCTCTGCCTGAGCAGAACCATCACCGCCATAGGTTGTCAAATAACCCGGATTTAACCCACACAGGTAAGTCCAATGGGGTGCAGGCATGTCCTCTATGCTTACAGCTTCCCGTGGGTGTTGGTTTGATACCGTTTGGGGACAGCCAAGGAGGCATCTGCAGGCAACAAAGGTAGGTGTGTGCTTGTGTGTGTGTTTCCTATGCAGATCCTAAGCCCAGTGTCACATGCAAGTAGGAGGAGTAAGAAGGGTTCCTGGCAAATCCGGGTTATGGATTGCATTTAAAAAGGCCCCGTGGGAGTGCAATGGGCCCCTGTCTTGCTGCTTAGCAATAATGGTATGGGTTTAGGTTCTGCTGTGTGTACTGGTGGTTGACTGCCCCCCAGCCCAGAGTGTGCATGGAAAATTGTCTGGCAGCCTCCCTGACAGCAAGCAGTGATAGTGCCCATGAAGGGGACCTTGTTGGGCCCGCCCCTTTCACGGTTATCGCTTCTCGGCCTTTTGGCTAAGATCAAGTGTAGTATCTGTTCTTATCAGTTTAATATCTGATACGTCCCCTATCTGGGGACCATATATTAAATGGATTTTTGAGAACGGGGGCCGATTTCGAAGCTTGCTTCCGTCGCCCTATGCATTGACCCGATATGGCAGTATCTTCGGGTACAGTGCACCACCCCCTTACAGGGTTAAAAAGAAAGATTCCTACTTTCATTGCTACCTGCTTGCTGGCTAGCCAGCTAGCCAGCCCTGTGGGCCTTGCTGCTGCTGCTGCTGCTGCTGCAGCCAAAAAACAAAAGGTGGTGCTGCTGCTGCTTCTGCTGCTTCTGCTTGTGTCTGGCCGCTGTTGGAGCGTCCAGGCACAGGACTTCTGCTGCTGCTGACTAAATGGCCTCCTTAATTGGATCATTTGAGTAGCCAGCACACCTGTGCAGGTAGGGCATGACATGATAGGCAGCTGCCTTGATAGCGGGTGGGTGCTGAATGTTCCTAATTGACAAAATAAGATTAATGCTTATGAAGAAATATAAAATCTCATCCCTTCCCCAATATCGCGCCACACCCCTACCCCTTAATTCCCTGGTTGAACTTGATGGACATATGTCTTTTTTCGACCGTACTAACTATGTAACATAACATGGGGGGGTCTCCTGGCTGTTCACACAGGTGTGTCATTGCTGTACATTGACCATGCATTGCTTCTGTGGTATTGCAAAGGCAAAGACAAATGCTTCCAGCCATCCATTGCACTAATGGATTGGTCATCAGCTGGCTGTCTATGTCCCGCATCAATATAGACCAAAGTACAGAGGGTTAGGCTATGCTATAGTGCACCTACCTGATGCATCAGAAGGTGCGAGGCCCTTGCTAAATTCTGTGCACAGACTTTGAGATCTATGCTTTAGACTGTATCTAAACCTGCTCCAACATGGACTGACATTCTGGCCTACTTTCAGCCGATGCGACTTGTCTGTCGCTGAACAGTCGCTTTTTATGTATTCAGCACCTATGTATAATGTTGTAAAAATGCTCTAGAAGCTAAAGTCGCAGAAATGTCACACATATTTGGCCTGCAACTTTCTGTGCGACAAATTCAGACAGGAAAAATCAGTATAAATCCTTAGAAAATTATCCCCCAGTGTCTCCATCTGCTGGCGGTATTGAATAAGCATTGCTGCACTGATGGGGTATGCATTAGACGAAAAAAAAGAAGAAAAAGAAGAATAATACGCCCAGAAAAGAGGCGAAAAGGAGAAAAACGTAAAAAAACGTGAAAAAAAAGTAAGAGGAAGAGAAGGGAAAAAAAGGTGGAAATGGGTTTAAAAGTGATTTCGGCGGAGAAATATATATATATATATATATATATATATATATATATATATATATACGCGCACACACACACATATATATAAACGTATTCTCCGTTGAGATATTGCAGCCGCTGCTGTGTCCAGGCCCAGGAGCCTTAGCACTGTGCTGTGATGTCACTCAATACCACTGACATCACTAGGTGTAAACAACATCTCTCCTTTGCTGTGTATGTGACTATGGAGCTGTTTGGTGATGTCGTCTATTATGGCCTTCATAGAAGCAACAGGAGATTGTTGCATCCATCTAGAACCCTCAGAACTACAGTGCTATGATGTCACTCACTTCCACAGGCCTTGCAGAGTGTAAACAACAACAACCCAGCTTTGTCGTGTATGTAACCATAGGGATTGTGATGTCACCTAGAACCTTCACAGCAGCGACAGCTTTATGAGGAGCATCAGCACTGCTCTGCCTGAGCAGAACCATCACCGCCATAGGTTGTCAAATAACCCGGATTTAACCCACACAGGTAAGTCCAATGGGGTGCAGGCATGTCCTCTATGCTTACAGCTTCCCGTGGGTGTTGGTTTGATACCGTTTGGGGACAGCCAAGGAGGCATCTGCAGGCAACAAAGGTAGGTGTGTGCTTGTGTGTGTGTTTCCTATGCAGATCCTAAGCCCAGTGTCACATGCAAGTAGGAGGAGTAAGAAGGGTTCCTGGCAAATCCGGGTTATGGATTGCATTTAAAAAGGCCCCGTGGGAGTGCAATGGGCCCCTGTCTTGCTGCTTAGCAATAATGGTATGGGTTTAGGTTCTGCTGTGTGTACTGGTGGTTGACTGCCCCCCAGCCCAGAGTGTGCATGGAAAATTGTCTGGCAGCCTCCCTGACAGCAAGCAGTGATAGTGCCCATGAAGGGGACCTTGTTGGGCCCGCCCCTTTCACGGTTATCGCTTCTCGGCCTTTTGGCTAAGATCAAGTGTAGTATCTGTTCTTATCAGTTTAATATCTGATACGTCCCCTATCTGGGGACCATATATTAAATGGATTTTTGAGAACGGGGGCCGATTTCGAAGCTTGCTTCCGTCGCCCTATGCATTGACCCGATATGGCAGTATCTTCGGGTACAGTGCACCACCCCCTTACAGGGTTAAAAAGAAAGATTCCTACTTTCATTGCTACCTGCTTGCTGGCTAGCCAGCTAGCCAGCCCTGTGGGCCTTGCTGCTGCTGCTGCTGCTGCAGCCAAAAAACAAAAGGTGGTGCTGCTGCTGCTTCTGCTGCTTCTGCTTGTGTCTGGCCGCTGTTGGAGCGTCCAGGCACAGGACTTCTGCTGCTGCTGACTAAATGGCCTCCTTAATTGGATCATTTGAGTAGCCAGCACACCTGTGCAGGTAGGGCATGACATGATAGGCAGCTGCCTTGATAGCGGGTGGGTGCTGAATGTTCCTAATTGACAAAATAAGATTAATGCTTATGAAGAAATATAAAATCTCATCCCTTCCCCAATATCGCGCCACACCCCTACCCCTTAATTCCCTGGTTGAACTTGATGGACATATGTCTTTTTTCGACCGTACTAACTATGTAACTATGTAACATAACATGGGGGGGTCTCCTGGCTGTTCACACAGGTGTGTCATTGCTGTACATTGACCATGCATTGCTTCTGTGGTATTGCAAAGGCAAAGACAAATGCTTCCAGCCATCCATTGCACTAATGGATTGGTCATCAGCTGGCTGTCTATGTCCCGCATCAATATAGACCAAAGTACAGAGGGTTAGGCTATGCTATAGTGCACCTACCTGATGCATCAGAAGGTGCGAGGCCCTTGCTAAATTCTGTGCACAGACTTTGAGATCTATGCTTTAGACTGTATCTAAACCTGCTCCAACATGGACTGACATTCTGGCCTACTTTCAGCCGATGCGACTTGTCTGTCGCTGAACAGTCGCTTTTTATGTATTCAGCACCTATGTATAATGTTGTAAAAATGCTCTAGAAGCTAAAGTCGCAGAAATGTCACACATATTTGGCCTGCAACTTTCTGTGCGACAAATTCAGACAGGAAAAATCAGTATAAATCCTTAGAAAATTATCCCCCAGTGTCTCCATCTGCTGGCGGTATTGAATAAGCATTGCTGCACTGATGGGGTATGCATTAGACGAAAAAAAAGAAGAAAAAGAAGAATAATACGCCCAGAAAAGAGGCGAAAAGGAGAAAAACGTAAAAAAACGTGAAAAAAAAGTAAGAGGAAGAGAAGGGAAAAAAAGGTGGAAATGGGTTTAAAAGTGATTTCGGCGGAGAAATATATATATATATATATATATATATATATATATATATACGCGCACACACACACATATATATAAACGTATTCTCCGTTGAGATATTGCAGCCGCTGCTGTGTCCAGGCCCAGGAGCCTTAGCACTGTGCTGTGATGTCACTCAATACCACTGACATCACTAGGTGTAAACAACATCTCTCCTTTGCTGTGTATGTGACTATGGAGCTGTTTGGTGATGTCGTCTATTATGGCCTTCATAGAAGCAACAGGAGATTGTTGCATCCATCTAGAACCCTCAGAACTACAGTGCTATGATGTCACTCACTTCCACAGGCCTTGCAGAGTGTAAACAACAACAACCCAGCTTTGTCGTGTATGTAACCATAGGGATTGTGATGTCACCTAGAACCTTCACAGCAGCGACAGCTTTATGAGGAGCATCAGCACTGCTCTGCCTGAGCAGAACCATCACCGCCATAGGTTGTCAAATAACCCGGATTTAACCCACACAGGTAAGTCCAATGGGGTGCAGGCATGTCCTCTATGCTTACAGCTTCCCGTGGGTGTTGGTTTGATACCGTTTGGGGACAGCCAAGGAGGCATCTGCAGGCAACAAAGGTAGGTGTGTGCTTGTGTGTGTGTTTCCTATGCAGATCCTAAGCCCAGTGTCACATGCAAGTAGGAGGAGTAAGAAGGGTTCCTGGCAAATCCGGGTTATGGATTGCATTTAAAAAGGCCCCGTGGGAGTGCAATGGGCCCCTGTCTTGCTGCTTAGCAATAATGGTATGGGTTTAGGTTCTGCTGTGTGTACTGGTGGTTGACTGCCCCCCAGCCCAGAGTGTGCATGGAAAATTGTCTGGCAGCCTCCCTGACAGCAAGCAGTGATAGTGCCCATGAAGGGGACCTTGTTGGGCCCGCCCCTTTCACGGTTATCGCTTCTCGGCCTTTTGGCTAAGATCAAGTGTAGTATCTGTTCTTATCAGTTTAATATCTGATACGTCCCCTATCTGGGGACCATATATTAAATGGATTTTTGAGAACGGGGGCCGATTTCGAAGCTTGCTTCCGTCGCCCTATGCATTGACCCGATATGGCAGTATCTTCGGGTACAGTGCACCACCCCCTTACAGGGTTAAAAAGAAAGATTCCTACTTTCATTGCTACCTGCTTGCTGGCTAGCCAGCTAGCCAGCCCTGTGGGCCTTGCTGCTGCTGCTGCTGCTGCTGCAGCCAAAAAACAAAAGGTGGTGCTGCTGCTGCTTCTGCTGCTTCTGCTTGTGTCTGGCCGCTGTTGGAGCGTCCAGGCACAGGACTTCTGCTGCTGCTGACTAAATGGCCTCCTTAATTGGATCATTTGAGTAGCCAGCACACCTGTGCAGGTAGGGCATGACATGATAGGCAGCTGCCTTGATAGCGGGTGGGTGCTGAATGTTCCTAATTGACAAAATAAGATTAATGCTTATGAAGAAATATAAAATCTCATCCCTTCCCCAATATCGCGCCACACCCCTACCCCTTAATTCCCTGGTTGAACTTGATGGACATATGTCTTTTTTCGACCGTACTAACTATGTAACTATGTAACATAACATGGGGGGGTCTCCTGGCTGTTCACACAGGTGTGTCATTGCTGTACATTGACCATGCATTGCTTCTGTGGTATTGCAAAGGCAAAGACAAATGCTTCCAGCCATCCATTGCACTAATGGATTGGTCATCAGCTGGCTGTCTATGTCCCGCATCAATATAGACCAAAGTACAGAGGGTTAGGCTATGCTATAGTGCACCTACCTGATGCATCAGAAGGTGCGAGGCCCTTGCTAAATTCTGTGCACAGACTTTGAGATCTATGCTTTAGACTGTATCTAAACCTGCTCCAACATGGACTGACATTCTGGCCTACTTTCAGCCGATGCGACTTGTCTGTCGCTGAACAGTCGCTTTTTATGTATTCAGCACCTATGTATAATGTTGTAAAAATGCTCTAGAAGCTAAAGTCGCAGAAATGTCACACATATTTGGCCTGCAACTTTCTGTGCGACAAATTCAGACAGGAAAAATCAGTATAAATCCTTAGAAAATTATCCCCCAGTGTCTCCATCTGCTGGCGGTATTGAATAAGCATTGCTGCACTGATGGGGTATGCATTAGACGAAAAAAAAGAAGAAAAAGAAGAATAATACGCCCAGAAAAGAGGCGAAAAGGAGAAAAACGTAAAAAAACGTGAAAAAAAAGTAAGAGGAAGAGAAGGGAAAAAAAGGTGGAAATGGGTTTAAAAGTGATTTCGGCGGAGAAATATATATATATATATATATATATATATATATATATATATATATACGCGCACACACACACATATATATAAACGTATTCTCCGTTGAGATATTGCAGCCGCTGCTGTGTCCAGGCCCAGGAGCCTTAGCACTGTGCTGTGATGTCACTCAATACCACTGACATCACTAGGTGTAAACAACATCTCTCCTTTGCTGTGTATGTGACTATGGAGCTGTTTGGTGATGTCGTCTATTATGGCCTTCATAGAAGCAACAGGAGATTGTTGCATCCATCTAGAACCCTCAGAACTACAGTGCTATGATGTCACTCACTTCCACAGGCCTTGCAGAGTGTAAACAACAACAACCCAGCTTTGTCGTGTATGTAACCATAGGGATTGTGATGTCACCTAGAACCTTCACAGCAGCGACAGCTTTATGAGGAGCATCAGCACTGCTCTGCCTGAGCAGAACCATCACCGCCATAGGTTGTCAAATAACCCGGATTTAACCCACACAGGTAAGTCCAATGGGGTGCAGGCATGTCCTCTATGCTTACAGCTTCCCGTGGGTGTTGGTTTGATACCGTTTGGGGACAGCCAAGGAGGCATCTGCAGGCAACAAAGGTAGGTGTGTGCTTGTGTGTGTGTTTCCTATGCAGATCCTAAGCCCAGTGTCACATGCAAGTAGGAGGAGTAAGAAGGGTTCCTGGCAAATCCGGGTTATGGATTGCATTTAAAAAGGCCCCGTGGGAGTGCAATGGGCCCCTGTCTTGCTGCTTAGCAATAATGGTATGGGTTTAGGTTCTGCTGTGTGTACTGGTGGTTGACTGCCCCCCAGCCCAGAGTGTGCATGGAAAATTGTCTGGCAGCCTCCCTGACAGCAAGCAGTGATAGTGCCCATGAAGGGGACCTTGTTGGGCCCGCCCCTTTCACGGTTATCGCTTCTCGGCCTTTTGGCTAAGATCAAGTGTAGTATCTGTTCTTATCAGTTTAATATCTGATACGTCCCCTATCTGGGGACCATATATTAAATGGATTTTTGAGAACGGGGGCCGATTTCGAAGCTTGCTTCCGTCGCCCTATGCATTGACCCGATATGGCAGTATCTTCGGGTACAGTGCACCACCCCCTTACAGGGTTAAAAAGAAAGATTCCTACTTTCATTGCTACCTGCTTGCTGGCTAGCCAGCTAGCCAGCCCTGTGGGCCTTGCTGCTGCTGCTGCTGCTGCTGCAGCCAAAAAACAAAAGGTGGTGCTGCTGCTGCTTCTGCTGCTTCTGCTTGTGTCTGGCCGCTGTTGGAGCGTCCAGGCACAGGACTTCTGCTGCTGCTGACTAACTGGCCTCCTTAATTGGATCATTTGAGTAGCCAGCACACCTGTGCAGGTAGGGCATGACATGATAGGCAGCTGCCTTGATAGCGGGTGGGTGCTGAATGTTCCTAATTGACAAAATAAGATTAATGCTTATGAAGAAATATAAAATCTCATCCCTTCCCCAATATCGCGCCACACCCCTACCCCTTAATTCCCTGGTTGAACTTGATGGACATATGTCTTTTTTCGACCGTACTAACTATGTAACTATGTAACATAACATGGGGGGGTCTCCTGGCTGTTCACACAGGTGTGTCATTGCTGTACATTGACCATGCATTGCTTCTGTGGTATTGCAAAGGCAAAGACAAATGCTTCCAGCCATCCATTGCACTAATGGATTGGTCATCAGCTGGCTGTCTATGTCCCGCATCAATATAGACCAAAGTACAGAGGGTTAGGCTATGCTATAGTGCACCTACCTGATGCATCAGAAGGTGCGAGGCCCTTGCTAAATTCTGTGCACAGACTTTGAGATCTATGCTTTAGACTGTATCTAAACCTGCTCCAACATGGACTGACATTCTGGCCTACTTTCAGCCGATGCGACTTGTCTGTCGCTGAACAGTCGCTTTTTATGTATTCAGCACCTATGTATAATGTTGTAAAAATGCTCTAGAAGCTAAAGTCGCAGAAATGTCACACATATTTGGCCTGCAACTTTCTGTGCGACAAATTCAGACAGGAAAAATCAGTATAAATCCTTAGAAAATTATCCCCCAGTGTCTCCATCTGCTGGCGGTATTGAATAAGCATTGCTGCACTGATGGGGTATGCATTAGACGAAAAAAAAGAAGAAAAAGAAGAATAATACGCCCAGAAAAGAGGCGAAAAGGAGAAAAACGTAAAAAAACGTGAAAAAAAAGTAAGAGGAAGAGAAGGGAAAAAAAGGTGGAAATGGGTTTAAAAGTGATTTCGGCGGAGAAATATATATATATATATATATATATATATATATATATATATATATATATATATACGCGCACACACACACATATATATAAACGTATTCTCCGTTGAGATATTGCAGCCGCTGCTGTGTCCAGGCCCAGGAGCCTTAGCACTGTGCTGTGATGTCACTCAATACCACTGACATCACTAGGTGTAAACAACATCTCTCCTTTGCTGTGTATGTGACTATGGAGCTGTTTGGTGATGTCGTCTATTATGGCCTTCATAGAAGCAACAGGAGATTGTTGCATCCATCTAGAACCCTCAGAACTACAGTGCTATGATGTCACTCACTTCCACAGGCCTTGCAGAGTGTAAACAACAACAACCCAGCTTTGTCGTGTATGTAACCATAGGGATTGTGATGTCACCTAGAACCTTCACAGCAGCGACAGCTTTATGAGGAGCATCAGCACTGCTCTGCCTGAGCAGAACCATCACCGCCATAGGTTGTCAAATAACCCGGATTTAACCCACACAGGTAAGTCCAATGGGGTGCAGGCATGTCCTCTATGCTTACAGCTTCCCGTGGGTGTTGGTTTGATACCGTTTGGGGACAGCCAAGGAGGCATCTGCAGGCAACAAAGGTAGGTGTGTGCTTGTGTGTGTGTTTCCTATGCAGATCCTAAGCCCAGTGTCACATGCAAGTAGGAGGAGTAAGAAGGGTTCCTGGCAAATCCGGGTTATGGATTGCATTTAAAAAGGCCCCGTGGGAGTGCAATGGGCCCCTGTCTTGCTGCTTAGCAATAATGGTATGGGTTTAGGTTCTGCTGTGTGTACTGGTGGTTGACTGCCCCCCAGCCCAGAGTGTGCATGGAAAATTGTCTGGCAGCCTCCCTGACAGCAAGCAGTGATAGTGCCCATGAAGGGGACCTTGTTGGGCCCGCCCCTTTCACGGTTATCGCTTCTCGGCCTTTTGGCTAAGATCAAGTGTAGTATCTGTTCTTATCAGTTTAATATCTGATACGTCCCCTATCTGGGGACCATATATTAAATGGATTTTTGAGAACGGGGGCCGATTTCGAAGCTTGCTTCCGTCGCCCTATGCATTGACCCGATATGGCAGTATCTTCGGGTACAGTGCACCACCCCCTTACAGGGTTAAAAAGAAAGATTCCTACTTTCATTGCTACCTGCTTGCTGGCTAGCCAGCTAGCCAGCCCTGTGGGCCTTGCTGCTGCTGCTGCTGCTGCTGCAGCCAAAAAACAAAAGGTGGTGCTGCTGCTGCTTCTGCTGCTTCTGCTTGTGTCTGGCCGCTGTTGGAGCGTCCAGGCACAGGACTTCTGCTGCTGCTGACTAACTGGCCTCCTTAATTGGATCATTTGAGTAGCCAGCACACCTGTGCAGGTAGGGCATGACATGATAGGCAGCTGCCTTGATAGCGGGTGGGTGCTGAATGTTCCTAATTGACAAAATAAGATTAATGCTTATGAAGAAATATAAAATCTCATCCCTTCCCCAATATCGCGCCACACCCCTACCCCTTAATTCCCTGGTTGAACTTGATGGACATATGTCTTTTTTCGACCGTACTAACTATGTAACTATGTAACATAACATGGGGGGGTCTCCTGGCTGTTCACACAGGTGTGTCATTGCTGTACATTGACCATGCATTGCTTCTGTGGTATTGCAAAGGCAAAGACAAATGCTTCCAGCCATCCATTGCACTAATGGATTGGTCATCAGCTGGCTGTCTATGTCCCGCATCAATATAGACCAAAGTACAGAGGGTTAGGCTATGCTATAGTGCACCTACCTGATGCATCAGAAGGTGCGAGGCCCTTGCTAAATTCTGTGCACAGACTTTGAGATCTATGCTTTAGACTGTATCTAAACCTGCTCCAACATGGACTGACATTCTGGCCTACTTTCAGCCGATGCGACTTGTCTGTCGCTGAACAGTCGCTTTTTATGTATTCAGCACCTATGTATAATGTTGTAAAAATGCTCTAGAAGCTAAAGTCGCAGAAATGTCACACATATTTGGCCTGCAACTTTCTGTGCGACAAATTCAGACAGGAAAAATCAGTATAAATCCTTAGAAAATTATCCCCCAGTGTCTCCATCTGCTGGCGGTATTGAATAAGCATTGCTGCACTGATGGGGTATGCATTAGACGAAAAAAAAGAAGAAAAAGAAGAATAATACGCCCAGAAAAGAGTCGAAAAGGAGAAAAACGTAAAAAAACGTGAAAAAAAAGTAAGAGGAAGAGAAGGGAAAAAAAGGTGGAAATGGGTTTAAAAGTGATTTCGGCGGAGAAATATATATATATATATATATATATATATATATATATATATATATATATATATACGCGCACACACACACATATATATAAACGTATTCTCCGTTGAGATATTGCAGCCGCTGCTGTGTCCAGGCCCAGGAGCCTTAGCACTGTGCTGTGATGTCACTCAATACCACTGACATCACTAGGTGTAAACAACATCTCTCCTTTGCTGTGTATGTGACTATGGAGCTGTTTGGTGATGTCGTCTATTATGGCCTTCATAGAAGCAACAGGAGATTGTTGCATCCATCTAGAACCCTCAGAACTACAGTGCTATGATGTCACTCACTTCCACAGGCCTTGCAGAGTGTAAACAACAACAACCCAGCTTTGTCGTGTATGTAACCATAGGGATTGTGATGTCACCTAGAACCTTCACAGCAGCGACAGCTTTATGAGGAGCATCAGCACTGCTCTGCCTGAGCAGAACCATCACCGCCATAGGTTGTCAAATAACCCGGATTTAACCCACACAGGTAAGTCCAATGGGGTGCAGGCATGTCCTCTATGCTTACAGCTTCCCGTGGGTGTTGGTTTGATACCGTTTGGGGACAGCCAAGGAGGCATCTGCAGGCAACAAAGGTAGGTGTGTGCTTGTGTGTGTGTTTCCTATGCAGATCCTAAGCCCAGTGTCACATGCAAGTAGGAGGAGTAAGAAGGGTTCCTGGCAAATCCGGGTTATGGATTGCATTTAAAAAGGCCCCGTGGGAGTGCAATGGGCCCCTGTCTTGCTGCTTAGCAATAATGGTATGGGTTTAGGTTCTGCTGTGTGTACTGGTGGTTGACTGCCCCCCAGCCCAGAGTGTGCATGGAAAATTGTCTGGCAGCCTCCCTGACAGCAAGCAGTGATAGTGCCCATGAAGGGGACCTTGTTGGGCCCGCCCCTTTCACGGTTATCGCTTCTCGGCCTTTTGGCTAAGATCAAGTGTAGTATCTGTTCTTATCAGTTTAATATCTGATACGTCCCCTATCTGGGGACCATATATTAAATGGATTTTTGAGAACGGGGGCCGATTTCGAAGCTTGCTTCCGTCGCCCTATGCATTGACCCGATATGGCAGTATCTTCGGGTACAGTGCACCACCCCCTTACAGGGTTAAAAAGAAAGATTCCTACTTTCATTGCTACCTGCTTGCTGGCTAGCCAGCTAGCCAGCCCTGTGGGCCTTGCTGCTGCTGCTGCTGCTGCTGCAGCCAAAAAACAAAAGGTGGTGCTGCTGCTGCTTCTGCTGCTTCTGCTTGTGTCTGGCCGCTGTTGGAGCGTCCAGGCACAGGACTTCTGCTGCTGCTGACTAAATGGCCTCCTTAATTGGATCATTTGAGTAGCCAGCACACCTGTGCAGGTAGGGCATGACATGATAGGCAGCTGCCTTGATAGCGGGTGGGTGCTGAATGTTCCTAATTGACAAAATAAGATTAATGCTTATGAAGAAATATAAAATCTCATCCCTTCCCCAATATCGCGCCACACCCCTACCCCTTAATTCCCTGGTTGAACTTGATGGACATATGTCTTTTTTCGACCGTACTAACTATGTAACTATGTAACATAACATGGGGGGGTCTCCTGGCTGTTCACACAGGTGTGTCATTGCTGTACATTGACCATGCATTGCTTCTGTGGTATTGCAAAGGCAAAGACAAATGCTTCCAGCCATCCATTGCACTAATGGATTGGTCATCAGCTGGCTGTCTATGTCCCGCATCAATATAGACCAAAGTACAGAGGGTTAGGCTATGCTATAGTGCACCTACCTGATGCATCAGAAGGTGCGAGGCCCTTGCTAAATTCTGTGCACAGACTTTGAGATCTATGCTTTAGACTGTATCTAAACCTGCTCCAACATGGACTGACATTCTGGCCTACTTTCAGCCGATGCGACTTGTCTGTCGCTGAACAGTCGCTTTTTATGTATTCAGCACCTATGTATAATGTTGTAAAAATGCTCTAGAAGCTAAAGTCGCAGAAATGTCACACATATTTGGCCTGCAACTTTCTGTGCGACAAATTCAGACAGGAAAAATCAGTATAAATCCTTAGAAAATTATCCCCCAGTGTCTCCATCTGCTGGCGGTATTGAATAAGCATTGCTGCACTGATGGGGTATGCATTAGACGAAAAAAAAGAAGAAAAAGAAGAATAATACGCCCAGAAAAGAGGCGAAAAGGAGAAAAACGTAAAAAAACGTGAAAAAAAAGTAAGAGGAAGAGAAGGGAAAAAAAGGTGGAAATGGGTTTAAAAGTGATTTCGGCGGAGAAATATATATATATATATATATATATATATATATATATATATATATATATACGCGCACACACACACATATATATAAACGTATTCTCCGTTGAGATATTGC
This sequence comes from Hyla sarda, assembly GCF_029499605.1. Taxonomy (NCBI): domain Eukaryota; kingdom Metazoa; phylum Chordata; class Amphibia; order Anura; family Hylidae; genus Hyla; species Hyla sarda. The sequence goes on along the minus strand of NW_026608128.1, from coordinate 38,252 downwards.
AGCCGCTGCTGTGTCCAGGCCCAGGAGCCTTAGCACTGTGCTGTGATGTCACTCAATACCACTGACATCACTAGGTGTAAACAACATCTCTCCTTTGCTGTGTATGTGACTATGGAGCTGTTTGGTGATGTCGTCTATTATGGCCTTCATAGAAGCAACAGGAGATTGTTGCATCCATCTAGAACCCTCAGAACTACAGTGCTATGATGTCACTCACTTCCACAGGCCTTGCAGAGTGTAAACAACAACAACCCAGCTTTGTCGTGTATGTAACCATAGGGATTGTGATGTCACCTAGAACCTTCACAGCAGCGACAGCTTTATGAGGAGCATCAGCACTGCTCTGCCTGAGCAGAACCATCACCGCCATAGGTTGTCAAATAACCCGGATTTAACCCACACAGGTAAGTCCAATGGGGTGCAGGCATGTCCTCTATGCTTACAGCTTCCCGTGGGTGTTGGTTTGATACCGTTTGGGGACAGCCAAGGAGGCATCTGCAGGCAACAAAGGTAGGTGTGTGCTTGTGTGTGTGTTTCCTATGCAGATCCTAAGCCCAGTGTCACATGCAAGTAGGAGGAGTAAGAAGGGTTCCTGGCAAATCCGGGTTATGGATTGCATTTAAAAAGGCCCCGTGGGAGTGCAATGGGCCCCTGTCTTGCTGCTTAGCAATAATGGTATGGGTTTAGGTTCTGCTGTGTGTACTGGTGGTTGACTGCCCCCCAGCCCAGAGTGTGCATGGAAAATTGTCTGGCAGCCTCCCTGACAGCAAGCAGTGATAGTGCCCATGAAGGGGACCTTGTTGGGCCCGCCCCTTTCACGGTTATCGCTTCTCGGCCTTTTGGCTAAGATCAAGTGTAGTATCTGTTCTTATCAGTTTAATATCTGATACGTCCCCTATCTGGGGACCATATATTAAATGGATTTTTGAGAACGGGGGCCGATTTCGAAGCTTGCTTCCGTCGCCCTATGCATTGACCCGATATGGCAGTATCTTCGGGTACAGTGCACCACCCCCTTACAGGGTTAAAAAGAAAGATTCCTACTTTCATTGCTACCTGCTTGCTGGCTAGCCAGCTAGCCAGCCCTGTGGGCCTTGCTGCTGCTGCTGCTGCTGCTGCAGCCAAAAAACAAAAGGTGGTGCTGCTGCTGCTTCTGCTGCTTCTGCTTGTGTCTGGCCGCTGTTGGAGCGTCCAGGCACAGGACTTCTGCTGCTGCTGACTAAATGGCCTCCTTAATTGGATCATTTGAGTAGCCAGCACACCTGTGCAGGTAGGGCATGACATGATAGGCAGCTGCCTTGATAGCGGGTGGGTGCTGAATGTTCCTAATTGACAAAATAAGATTAATGCTTATGAAGAAATATAAAATCTCATCCCTTCCCCAATATCGCGCCACACCCCTACCCCTTAATTCCCTGGTTGAACTTGATGGACATATGTCTTTTTTCGACCGTACTAACTATGTAACTATGTAACATAACATGGGGGGGTCTCCTGGCTGTTCACACAGGTGTGTCATTGCTGTACATTGACCATGCATTGCTTCTGTGGTATTGCAAAGGCAAAGACAAATGCTTCCAGCCATCCATTGCACTAATGGATTGGTCATCAGCTGGCTGTCTATGTCCCGCATCAATATAGACCAAAGTACAGAGGGTTAGGCTATGCTATAGTGCACCTACCTGATGCATCAGAAGGTGCGAGGCCCTTGCTAAATTCTGTGCACAGACTTTGAGATCTATGCTTTAGACTGTATCTAAACCTGCTCCAACATGGACTGACATTCTGGCCTACTTTCAGCCGATGCGACTTGTCTGTCGCTGAACAGTCGCTTTTTATGTATTCAGCACCTATGTATAATGTTGTAAAAATGCTCTAGAAGCTAAAGTCGCAGAAATGTCACACATATTTGGCCTGCAACTTTCTGTGCGACAAATTCAGACAGGAAAAATCAGTATAAATCCTTAGAAAATTATCCCCCAGTGTCTCCATCTGCTGGCGGTATTGAATAAGCATTGCTGCACTGATGGGGTATGCATTAGACGAAAAAAAAGAAGAAAAAGAAGAATAATACGCCCAGAAAAGAGGCGAAAAGGAGAAAAACGTAAAAAAACGTGAAAAAAAAGTAAGAGGAAGAGAAGGGAAAAAAAGGTGGAAATGGGTTTAAAAGTGATTTCGGCGGAGAAATATATATATATATATATATATATATATATATATATATATATACGCGCACACACACACATATATATAAACGTATTCTCCGTTGAGATATTGCAGCCGCTGCTGTGTCCAGGCCCAGGAGCCTTAGCACTGTGCTGTGATGTCACTCAATACCACTGACATCACTAGGTGTAAACAACATCTCTCCTTTGCTGTGTATGTGACTATGGAGCTGTTTGGTGATGTCGTCTATTATGGCCTTCATAGAAGCAACAGGAGATTGTTGCATCCATCTAGAACCCTCAGAACTACAGTGCTATGATGTCACTCACTTCCACAGGCCTTGCAGAGTGTAAACAACAACAACCCAGCTTTGTCGTGTATGTAACCATAGGGATTGTGATGTCACCTAGAACCTTCACAGCAGCGACAGCTTTATGAGGAGCATCAGCACTGCTCTGCCTGAGCAGAACCATCACCGCCATAGGTTGTCAAATAACCCGGATTTAACCCACACAGGTAAGTCCAATGGGGTGCAGGCATGTCCTCTATGCTTACAGCTTCCCGTGGGTGTTGGTTTGATACCGTTTGGGGACAGCCAAGGAGGCATCTGCAGGCAACAAAGGTAGGTGTGTGCTTGTGTGTGTGTTTCCTATGCAGATCCTAAGCCCAGTGTCACATGCAAGTAGGAGGAGTAAGAAGGGTTCCTGGCAAATCCGGGTTATGGATTGCATTTAAAAAGGCCCCGTGGGAGTGCAATGGGCCCCTGTCTTGCTGCTTAGCAATAATGGTATGGGTTTAGGTTCTGCTGTGTGTACTGGTGGTTGACTGCCCCCCAGCCCAGAGTGTGCATGGAAAATTGTCTGGCAGCCTCCCTGACAGCAAGCAGTGATAGTGCCCATGAAGGGGACCTTGTTGGGCCCGCCCCTTTCACGGTTATCGCTTCTCGGCCTTTTGGCTAAGATCAAGTGTAGTATCTGTTCTTATCAGTTTAATATCTGATACGTCCCCTATCTGGGGACCATATATTAAATGGATTTTTGAGAACGGGGGCCGATTTCGAAGCTTGCTTCCGTCGCCCTATGCATTGACCCGATATGGCAGTATCTTCGGGTACAGTGCACCACCCCCTTACAGGGTTAAAAAGAAAGATTCCTACTTTCATTGCTACCTGCTTGCTGGCTAGCCAGCTAGCCAGCCCTGTGGGCCTTGCTGCTGCTGCTGCTGCTGCTGCAGCCAAAAAACAAAAGGTGGTGCTGCTGCTGCTTCTGCTGCTTCTGCTTGTGTCTGGCCGCTGTTGGAGCGTCCAGGCACAGGACTTCTGCTGCTGCTGACTAAATGGCCTCCTTAATTGGATCATTTGAGTAGCCAGCACACCTGTGCAGGTAGGGCATGACATGATAGGCAGCTGCCTTGATAGCGGGTGGGTGCTGAATGTTCCTAATTGACAAAATAAGATTAATGCTTATGAAGAAATATAAAATCTCATCCCTTCCCCAATATCGCGCCACACCCCTACCCCTTAATTCCCTGGTTGAACTTGATGGACATATGTCTTTTTTCGACCGTACTAACTATGTAACTATGTAACATAACATGGGGGGGTCTCCTGGCTGTTCACACAGGTGTGTCATTGCTGTACATTGACCATGCATTGCTTCTGTGGTATTGCAAAGGCAAAGACAAATGCTTCCAGCCATCCATTGCACTAATGGATTGGTCATCAGCTGGCTGTCTATGTCCCGCATCAATATAGACCAAAGTACAGAGGGTTAGGCTATGCTATAGTGCACCTACCTGATGCATCAGAAGGTGCGAGGCCCTTGCTAAATTCTGTGCACAGACTTTGAGATCTATGCTTTAGACTGTATCTAAACCTGCTCCAACATGGACTGACATTCTGGCCTACTTTCAGCCGATGCGACTTGTCTGTCGCTGAACAGTCGCTTTTTATGTATTCAGCACCTATGTATAATGTTGTAAAAATGCTCTAGAAGCTAAAGTCGCAGAAATGTCACACATATTTGGCCTGCAACTTTCTGTGCGACAAATTCAGACAGGAAAAATCAGTATAAATCCTTAGAAAATTATCCCCCAGTGTCTCCATCTGCTGGCGGTATTGAATAAGCATTGCTGCACTGATGGGGTATGCATTAGACGAAAAAAAAGAAGAAAAAGAAGAATAATACGCCCAGAAAAGAGGCGAAAAGGAGAAAAACGTAAAAAAACGTGAAAAAAAAGTAAGAGGAAGAGAAGGGAAAAAAAGGTGGAAATGGGTTTAAAAGTGATTTCGGCGGAGAAATATATATATATATATATATATATATATATATATATATATATACGCGCACACACACACATATATATAAACGTATTCTCCGTTGAGATATTGCAGCCGCTGCTGTGTCCAGGCCCAGGAGCCTTAGCACTGTGCTGTGATGTCACTCAATACCACTGACATCACTAGGTGTAAACAACATCTCTCCTTTGCTGTGTATGTGACTATGGAGCTGTTTGGTGATGTCGTCTATTATGGCCTTCATAGAAGCAACAGGAGATTGTTGCATCCATCTAGAACCCTCAGAACTACAGTGCTATGATGTCACTCACTTCCACAGGCCTTGCAGAGTGTAAACAACAACAACCCAGCTTTGTCGTGTATGTAACCATAGGGATTGTGATGTCACCTAGAACCTTCACAGCAGCGACAGCTTTATGAGGAGCATCAGCACTGCTCTGCCTGAGCAGAACCATCACCGCCATAGGTTGTCAAATAACCCGGATTTAACCCACACAGGTAAGTCCAATGGGGTGCAGGCATGTCCTCTATGCTTACAGCTTCCCGTGGGTGTTGGTTTGATACCGTTTGGGGACAGCCAAGGAGGCATCTGCAGGCAACAAAGGTAGGTGTGTGCTTGTGTGTGTGTTTCCTATGCAGATCCTAAGCCCAGTGTCACATGCAAGTAGGAGGAGTAAGAAGGGTTCCTGGCAAATCCGGGTTATGGATTGCATTTAAAAAGGCCCCGTGGGAGTGCAATGGGCCCCTGTCTTGCTGCTTAGCAATAATGGTATGGGTTTAGGTTCTGCTGTGTGTACTGGTGGTTGACTGCCCCCCAGCCCAGAGTGTGCATGGAAAATTGTCTGGCAGCCTCCCTGACAGCAAGCAGTGATAGTGCCCATGAAGGGGACCTTGTTGGGCCCGCCCCTTTCACGGTTATCGCTTCTCGGCCTTTTGGCTAAGATCAAGTGTAGTATCTGTTCTTATCAGTTTAATATCTGATACGTCCCCTATCTGGGGACCATATATTAAATGGATTTTTGAGAACGGGGGCCGATTTCGAAGCTTGCTTCCGTCGCCCTATGCATTGACCCGATATGGCAGTATCTTCGGGTACAGTGCACCACCCCCTTACAGGGTTAAAAAGAAAGATTCCTACTTTCATTGCTACCTGCTTGCTGGCTAGCCAGCTAGCCAGCCCTGTGGGCCTTGCTGCTGCTGCTGCTGCTGCTGCAGCCAAAAAACAAAAGGTGGTGCTGCTGCTGCTTCTGCTGCTTCTGCTTGTGTCTGGCCGCTGTTGGAGCGTCCAGGCACAGGACTTCTGCTGCTGCTGACTAAATGGCCTCCTTAATTGGATCATTTGAGTAGCCAGCACACCTGTGCAGGTAGGGCATGACATGATAGGCAGCTGCCTTGATAGCGGGTGGGTGCTGAATGTTCCTAATTGACAAAATAAGATTAATGCTTATGAAGAAATATAAAATCTCATCCCTTCCCCAATATCGCGCCACACCCCTACCCCTTAATTCCCTGGTTGAACTTGATGGACATATGTCTTTTTTCGACCGTACTAACTATGTAACTATGTAACATAACATGGGGGGGTCTCCTGGCTGTTCACACAGGTGTGTCATTGCTGTACATTGACCATGCATTGCTTCTGTGGTATTGCAAAGGCAAAGACAAATGCTTCCAGCCATCCATTGCACTAATGGATTGGTCATCAGCTGGCTGTCTATGTCCCGCATCAATATAGACCAAAGTACAGAGGGTTAGGCTATGCTATAGTGCACCTACCTGATGCATCAGAAGGTGCGAGGCCCTTGCTAAATTCTGTGCACAGACTTTGAGATCTATGCTTTAGACTGTATCTAAACCTGCTCCAACATGGACTGACATTCTGGCCTACTTTCAGCCGATGCGACTTGTCTGTCGCTGAACAGTCGCTTTTTATGTATTCAGCACCTATGTATAATGTTGTAAAAATGCTCTAGAAGCTAAAGTCGCAGAAATGTCACACATATTTGGCCTGCAACTTTCTGTGCGACAAATTCAGACAGGAAAAATCAGTATAAATCCTTAGAAAATTATCCCCCAGTGTCTCCATCTGCTGGCGGTATTGAATAAGCATTGCTGCACTGATGGGGTATGCATTAGACGAAAAAAAAGAAGAAAAAGAAGAATAATACGCCCAGAAAAGAGGCGAAAAGGAGAAAAACGTAAAAAAACGTGAAAAAAAAGTAAGAGGAAGAGAAGGGAAAAAAAGGTGGAAATGGGTTTAAAAGTGATTTCGGCGGAGAAATATATATATATATATATATATATATATATATATATATATATATATATACGCGCACACACACACATATATATAAACGTATTCTCCGTTGAGATATTGCAGCCGCTGCTGTGTCCAGGCCCAGGAGCCTTAGCACTGTGCTGTGATGTCACTCAATACCACTGACATCACTAGGTGTAAACAACATCTCTCCTTTGCTGTGTATGTGACTATGGAGCTGTTTGGTGATGTCGTCTATTATGGCCTTCATAGAAGCAACAGGAGATTGTTGCATCCATCTAGAACCCTCAGAACTACAGTGCTATGATGTCACTCACTTCCACAGGCCTTGCAGAGTGTAAACAACAACAACCCAGCTTTGTCGTGTATGTAACCATAGGGATTGTGATGTCACCTAGAACCTTCACAGCAGCGACAGCTTTATGAGGAGCATCAGCACTGCTCTGCCTGAGCAGAACCATCACCGCCATAGGTTGTCAAATAACCCGGATTTAACCCACACAGGTAAGTCCAATGGGGTGCAGGCATGTCCTCTATGCTTACAGCTTCCCGTGGGTGTTGGTTTGATACCGTTTGGGGACAGCCAAGGAGGCATCTGCAGGCAACAAAGGTAGGTGTGTGCTTGTGTGTGTGTTTCCTATGCAGATCCTAAGCCCAGTGTCACATGCAAGTAGGAGGAGTAAGAAGGGTTCCTGGCAAATCCGGGTTATGGATTGCATTTAAAAAGGCCCCGTGGGAGTGCAATGGGCCCCTGTCTTGCTGCTTAGCAATAATGGTATGGGTTTAGGTTCTGCTGTGTGTACTGGTGGTTGACTGCCCCCCAGCCCAGAGTGTGCATGGAAAATTGTCTGGCAGCCTCCCTGACAGCAAGCAGTGATAGTGCCCATGAAGGGGACCTTGTTGGGCCCGCCCCTTTCACGGTTATCGCTTCTCGGCCTTTTGGCTAAGATCAAGTGTAGTATCTGTTCTTATCAGTTTAATATCTGATACGTCCCCTATCTGGGGACCATATATTAAATGGATTTTTGAGAACGGGGGCCGATTTCGAAGCTTGCTTCCGTCGCCCTATGCATTGACCCGATATGGCAGTATCTTCGGGTACAGTGCACCACCCCCTTACAGGGTTAAAAAGAAAGATTCCTACTTTCATTGCTACCTGCTTGCTGGCTAGCCAGCTAGCCAGCCCTGTGGGCCTTGCTGCTGCTGCTGCTGCTGCTGCAGCCAAAAAACAAAAGGTGGTGCTGCTGCTGCTTCTGCTGCTTCTGCTTGTGTCTGGCCGCTGTTGGAGCGTCCAGGCACAGGACTTCTGCTGCTGCTGACTAAATGGCCTCCTTAATTGGATCATTTGAGTAGCCAGCACACCTGTGCAGGTAGGGCATGACATGATAGGCAGCTGCCTTGATAGCGGGTGGGTGCTGAATGTTCCTAATTGACAAAATAAGATTAATGCTTATGAAGAAATATAAAATCTCATCCCTTCCCCAATATCGCGCCACACCCCTACCCCTTAATTCCCTGGTTGAACTTGATGGACATATGTCTTTTTTCGACCGTACTAACTATGTAACTATGTAACATAACATGGGGGGGTCTCCTGGCTGTTCACACAGGTGTGTCATTGCTGTACATTGACCATGCATTGCTTCTGTGGTATTGCAAAGGCAAAGACAAATGCTTCCAGCCATCCATTGCACTAATGGATTGGTCATCAGCTGGCTGTCTATGTCCCGCATCAATATAGACCAAAGTACAGAGGGTTAGGCTATGCTATAGTGCACCTACCTGATGCATCAGAAGGTGCGAGGCCCTTGCTAAATTCTGTGCACAGACTTTGAGATCTATGCTTTAGACTGTATCTAAACCTGCTCCAACATGGACTGACATTCTGGCCTACTTTCAGCCGATGCGACTTGTCTGTCGCTGAACAGTCGCTTTTTATGTATTCAGCACCTATGTATAATGTTGTAAAAATGCTCTAGAAGCTAAAGTCGCAGAAATGTCACACATATTTGGCCTGCAACTTTCTGTGCGACAAATTCAGACAGGAAAAATCAGTATAAATCCTTAGAAAATTATCCCCCAGTGTCTCCATCTGCTGGCGGTATTGAATAAGCATTGCTGCACTGATGGGGTATGCATTAGACGAAAAAAAAGAAGAAAAAGAAGAATAATACGCCCAGAAAAGAGGCGAAAAGGAGAAAAACGTAAAAAAACGTGAAAAAAAAGTAAGAGGAAGAGAAGGGAAAAAAAGGTGGAAATGGGTTTAAAAGTGATTTCGGCGGAGAAATATATATATATATATATATATATATATATATATATATATATACGCGCACACACACACATATATATAAACGTATTCTCCGTTGAGATATTGCAGCCGCTGCTGTGTCCAGGCCCAGGAGCCTTAGCACTGTGCTGTGATGTCACTCAATACCACTGACATCACTAGGTGTAAACAACATCTCTCCTTTGCTGTGTATGTGACTATGGAGCTGTTTGGTGATGTCGTCTATTATGGCCTTCATAGAAGCAACAGGAGATTGTTGCATCCATCTAGAACCCTCAGAACTACAGTGCTATGATGTCACTCACTTCCACAGGCCTTGCAGAGTGTAAACAACAACAACCCAGCTTTGTCGTGTATGTAACCATAGGGATTGTGATGTCACCTAGAACCTTCACAGCAGCGACAGCTTTATGAGGAGCATCAGCACTGCTCTGCCTGAGCAGAACCATCACCGCCATAGGTTGTCAAATAACCCGGATTTAACCCACACAGGTAAGTCCAATGGGGTGCAGGCATGTCCTCTATGCTTACAGCTTCCCGTGGGTGTTGGTTTGATACCGTTTGGGGACAGCCAAGGAGGCATCTGCAGGCAACAAAGGTAGGTGTGTGCTTGTGTGTGTGTTTCCTATGCAGATCCTAAGCCCAGTGTCACATGCAAGTAGGAGGAGTAAGAAGGGTTCCTGGCAAATCCGGGTTATGGATTGCATTTAAAAAGGCCCCGTGGGAGTGCAATGGGCCCCTGTCTTGCTGCTTAGCAATAATGGTATGGGTTTAGGTTCTGCTGTGTGTACTGGTGGTTGACTGCCCCCCAGCCCAGAGTGTGCATGGAAAATTGTCTGGCAGCCTCCCTGACAGCAAGCAGTGATAGTGCCCATGAAGGGGACCTTGTTGGGCCCGCCCCTTTCACGGTTATCGCTTCTCGGCCTTTTGGCTAAGATCAAGTGTAGTATCTGTTCTTATCAGTTTAATATCTGATACGTCCCCTATCTGGGGACCATATATTAAATGGATTTTTGAGAACGGGGGCCGATTTCGAAGCTTGCTTCCGTCGCCCTATGCATTGACCCGATATGGCAGTATCTTCGGGTACAGTGCACCACCCCCTTACAGGGTTAAAAAGAAAGATTCCTACTTTCATTGCTACCTGCTTGCTGGCTAGCCAGCTAGCCAGCCCTGTGGGCCTTGCTGCTGCTGCTGCTGCAGCCAAAAAACAAAAGGTGGTGCTGCTGCTGCTTCTGCTGCTTCTGCTTGTGTCTGGCCGCTGTTGGAGCGTCCAGGCACAGGACTTCTGCTGCTGCTGACTAAATGGCCTCCTTAATTGGATCATTTGAGTAGCCAGCACACCTGTGCAGGTAGGGCATGACATGATAGGCAGCTGCCTTGATAGCGGGTGGGTGCTGAATGTTCCTAATTGACAAAATAAGATTAATGCTTATGAAGAAATATAAAATCTCATCCCTTCCCCAATATCGCGCCACACCCCTACCCCTTAATTCCCTGGTTGAACTTGATGGACATATGTCTTTTTTCGACCGTACTAACTATGTAACTATGTAACATAACATGGGGGGGTCTCCTGGCTGTTCACACAGGTGTGTCATTGCTGTACATTGACCATGCATTGCTTCTGTGGTATTGCAAAGGCAAAGACAAATGCTTCCAGCCATCCATTGCACTAATGGATTGGTCATCAGCTGGCTGTCTATGTCCCGCATCAATATAGACCAAAGTACAGAGGGTTAGGCTATGCTATAGTGCACCTACCTGATGCATCAGAAGGTGCGAGGCCCTTGCTAAATTCTGTGCACAGACTTTGAGATCTATGCTTTAGACTGTATCTAAACCTGCTCCAACATGGACTGACATTCTGGCCTACTTTCAGCCGATGCGACTTGTCTGTCGCTGAACAGTCGCTTTTTATGTATTCAGCACCTATGTATAATGTTGTAAAAATGCTCTAGAAGCTAAAGTCGCAGAAATGTCACACATATTTGGCCTGCAACTTTCTGTGCGACAAATTCAGACAGGAAAAATCAGTATAAATCCTTAGAAAATTATCCCCCAGTGTCTCCATCTGCTGGCGGTATTGAATAAGCATTGCTGCACTGATGGGGTATGCATTAGACGAAAAAAAAGAAGAAAAAGAAGAATAATACGCCCAGAAAAGAGGCGAAAAGGAGAAAAACGTAAAAAAACGTGAAAAAAAAGTAAGAGGAAGAGAAGGGAAAAAAAGGTGGAAATGGGTTTAAAAGTGATTTCGGCGGAGAAATATATATATATATATATATATATATATATATATATATATATATATACGCGCACACACACACATATATATAAACGTATTCTCCGTTGAGATATTGCAGCCGCTGCTGTGTCCAGGCCCAGGAGCCTTAGCACTGTGCTGTGATGTCACTCAATACCACTGACATCACTAGGTGTAAACAACATCTCTCCTTTGCTGTGTATGTGACTATGGAGCTGTTTGGTGATGTCGTCTATTATGGCCTTCATAGAAGCAACAGGAGATTGTTGCATCCATCTAGAACCCTCAGAACTACAGTGCTATGATGTCACTCACTTCCACAGGCCTTGCAGAGTGTAAACAACAACAACCCAGCTTTGTCGTGTATGTAACCATAGGGATTGTGATGTCACCTAGAACCTTCACAGCAGCGACAGCTTTATGAGGAGCATCAGCACTGCTCTGCCTGAGCAGAACCATCACCGCCATAGGTTGTCAAATAACCCGGATTTAACCCACACAGGTAAGTCCAATGGGGTGCAGGCATGTCCTCTATGCTTACAGCTTCCCGTGGGTGTTGGTTTGATACCGTTTGGGGACAGCCAAGGAGGCATCTGCAGGCAACAAAGGTAGGTGTGTGCTTGTGTGTGTGTTTCCTATGCAGATCCTAAGCCCAGTGTCACATGCAAGTAGGAGGAGTAAGAAGGGTTCCTGGCAAATCCGGGTTATGGATTGCATTTAAAAAGGCCCCGTGGGAGTGCAATGGGCCCCTGTCTTGCTGCTTAGCAATAATGGTATGGGTTTAGGTTCTGCTGTGTGTACTGGTGGTTGACTGCCCCCCAGCCCAGAGTGTGCATGGAAAATTGTCTGGCAGCCTCCCTGACAGCAAGCAGTGATAGTGCCCATGAAGGGGACCTTGTTGGGCCCGCCCCTTTCACGGTTATCGCTTCTCGGCCTTTTGGCTAAGATCAAGTGTAGTATCTGTTCTTATCAGTTTAATATCTGATACGTCCCCTATCTGGGGACCATATATTAAATGGATTTTTGAGAACGGGGGCCGATTTCGAAGCTTGCTTCCGTCGCCCTATGCATTGACCCGATATGGCAGTATCTTCGGGTACAGTGCACCACCCCCTTACAGGGTTAAAAAGAAAGATTCCTACTTTCATTGCTACCTGCTTGCTGGCTAGCCAGCTAGCCAGCCCTGTGGGCCTTGCTGCTGCTGCTGCTGCTGCTGCAGCCAAAAAACAAAAGGTGGTGCTGCTGCTGCTTCTGCTGCTTCTGCTTGTGTCTGGCCGCTGTTGGAGCGTCCAGGCACAGGACTTCTGCTGCTGCTGACTAAATGGCCTCCTTAATTGGATCATTTGAGTAGCCAGCACACCTGTGCAGGTAGGGCATGACATGATAGGCAGCTGCCTTGATAGCGGGTGGGTGCTGAATGTTCCTAATTGACAAAATAAGATTAATGCTTATGAAGAAATATAAAATCTCATCCCTTCCCCAATATCGCGCCACACCCCTACCCCTTAATTCCCTGGTTGAACTTGATGGACATATGTCTTTTTTCGACCGTACTAACTATGTAACTATGTAACATAACATGGGGGGGTCTCCTGGCTGTTCACACAGGTGTGTCATTGCTGTACATTGACCATGCATTGCTTCTGTGGTATTGCAAAGGCAAAGACAAATGCTTCCAGCCATCCATTGCACTAATGGATTGGTCATCAGCTGGCTGTCTATGTCCCGCATCAATATAGACCAAAGTACAGAGGGTTAGGCTATGCTATAGTGCACCTACCTGATGCATCAGAAGGTGCGAGGCCCTTGCTAAATTCTGTGCACAGACTTTGAGATCTATGCTTTAGACTGTATCTAAACCTGCTCCAACATGGACTGACATTCTGGCCTACTTTCAGCCGATGCGACTTGTCTGTCGCTGAACAGTCGCTTTTTATGTATTCAGCACCTATGTATAATGTTGTAAAAATGCTCTAGAAGCTAAAGTCGCAGAAATGTCACACATATTTGGCCTGCAACTTTCTGTGCGACAAATTCAGACAGGAAAAATCAGTATAAATCCTTAGAAAATTATCCCCCAGTGTCTCCATCTGCTGGCGGTATTGAATAAGCATTGCTGCACTGATGGGGTATGCATTAGACGAAAAAAAAGAAGAAAAAGAAGAATAATACGCCCAGAAAAGAGGCGAAAAGGAGAAAAACGTAAAAAAACGTGAAAAAAAAGTAAGAGGAAGAGAAGGGAAAAAAAGGTGGAAATGGGTTTAAAAGTGATTTCGGCGGAGAATATATATATATATATATATATATATATATATATATATATATATACGCGCACACACACACATATATATAAACGTATTCTCCGTTGAGATATTGCAGCCGCTGCTGTGTCCAGGCCCAGGAGCCTTAGCACTGTGCTGTGATGTCACTCAATACCACTGACATCACTAGGTGTAAACAACATCTCTCCTTTGCTGTGTATGTGACTATGGAGCTGTTTGGTGATGTCGTCTATTATGGCCTTCATAGAAGCAACAGGAGATTGTTGCATCCATCTAGAACCCTCAGAACTACAGTGCTATGATGTCACTCACTTCCACAGGCCTTGCAGAGTGTAAACAACAACAACCCAGCTTTGTCGTGTATGTAACCATAGGGATTGTGATGTCACCTAGAACCTTCACAGCAGCGACAGCTTTATGAGGAGCATCAGCACTGCTCTGCCTGAGCAGAACCATCACCGCCATAGGTTGTCAAATAACCCGGATTTAACCCACACAGGTAAGTCCAATGGGGTGCAGGCATGTCCTCTATGCTTACAGCTTCCCGTGGGTGTTGGTTTGATACCGTTTGGGGACAGCCAAGGAGGCATCTGCAGGCAACAAAGGTAGGTGTGTGCTTGTGTGTGTGTTTCCTATGCAGATCCTAAGCCCAGTGTCACATGCAAGTAGGAGGAGTAAGAAGGGTTCCTGGCAAATCCGGGTTATGGATTGCATTTAAAAAGGCCCCGTGGGAGTGCAATGGGCCCCTGTCTTGCTGCTTAGCAATAATGGTATGGGTTTAGGTTCTGCTGTGTGTACTGGTGGTTGACTGCCCCCCAGCCCAGAGTGTGCATGGAAAATTGTCTGGCAGCCTCCCTGACAGCAAGCAGTGATAGTGCCCATGAAGGGGACCTTGTTGGGCCCGCCCCTTTCACGGTTATCGCTTCTCGGCCTTTTGGCTAAGATCAAGTGTAGTATCTGTTCTTATCAGTTTAATATCTGATACGTCCCCTATCTGGGGACCATATATTAAATGGATTTTTGAGAACGGGGGCCGATTTCGAAGCTTGCTTCCGTCGCCCTATGCATTGACCCGATATGGCAGTATCTTCGGGTACAGTGCACCACCCCCTTACAGGGTTAAAAAGAAAGATTCCTACTTTCATTGCTACCTGCTTGCTGGCTAGCCAGCTAGCCAGCCCTGTGGGCCTTGCTGCTGCTGCTGCTGCTGCTGCAGCCAAAAAACAAAAGGTGGTGCTGCTGCTGCTTCTGCTGCTTCTGCTTGTGTCTGGCCGCTGTTGGAGCGTCCAGGCACAGGACTTCTGCTGCTGCTGACTAAATGGCCTCCTTAATTGGATCATTTGAGTAGCCAGCACACCTGTGCAGGTAGGGCATGACATGATAGGCAGCTGCCTTGATAGCGGGTGGGTGCTGAATGTTCCTAATTGACAAAATAAGATTAATGCTTATGAAGAAATATAAAATCTCATCCCTTCCCCAATATCGCGCCACACCCCTACCCCTTAATTCCCTGGTTGAACTTGATGGACATATGTCTTTTTTCGACCGTACTAACTATGTAACTATGTAACATAACATGGGGGGGTCTCCTGGCTGTTCACACAGGTGTGTCATTGCTGTACATTGACCATGCATTGCTTCTGTGGTATTGCAAAGGCAAAGACAAATGCTTCCAGCCATCCATTGCACTAATGGATTGGTCATCAGCTGGCTGTCTATGTCCCGCATCAATATAGACCAAAGTACAGAGGGTTAGGCTATGCTATAGTGCACCTACCTGATGCATCAGAAGGTGCGAGGCCCTTGCTAAATTCTGTGCACAGACTTTGAGATCTATGCTTTAGACTGTATCTAAACCTGCTCCAACATGGACTGACATTCTGGCCTACTTTCAGCCGATGCGACTTGTCTGTCGCTGAACAGTCGCTTTTTATGTATTCAGCACCTATGTATAATGTTGTAAAAATGCTCTAGAAGCTAAAGTCGCAGAAATGTCACACATATTTGGCCTGCAACTTTCTGTGCGACAAATTCAGACAGGAAAAATCAGTATAAATCCTTAGAAAATTATCCCCCAGTGTCTCCATCTGCTGGCGGTATTGAATAAGCATTGCTGCACTGATGGGGTATGCATTAGACGAAAAAAAAGAAGAAAAAGAAGAATAATACGCCCAGAAAAGAGGCGAAAAGGAGAAAAACGTAAAAAAACGTGAAAAAAAAGTAAGAGGAAGAGAAGGGAAAAAAAGGTGGAAATGGGTTTAAAAGTGATTTCGGCAGAGAAATATATATATATATATATATATATATATATATATATATATATATATATATATACACGCGCACACACACACATATATATAAACGTATTCTCCGTTGAGATATTGCAGCCGCTGCTGTGTCCAGGCCCAGGAGCCTTAGCACTGTGCTGTGATGTCACTCAATACCACTGACATCACTAGGTGTAAACAACATCTCTCCTTTGCTGTGTATGTGACTATGGAGCTGTTTGGTGATGTCGTCTATTATGGCCTTCATAGAAGCAACAGGAGATTGTTGCATCCATCTAGAACCCTCAGAACTACAGTGCTATGATGTCACTCACTTCCACAGGCCTTGCAGAGTGTAAACAACAACAACCCAGCTTTGTCGTGTATGTAACCATAGGGATTGTGATGTCACCTAGAACCTTCACAGCAGCGACAGCTTTATGAGGAGCATCAGCACTGCTCTGCCTGAGCAGAACCATCACCGCCATAGGTTGTCAAATAACCCGGATTTAACCCACACAGGTAAGTCCAATGGGGTGCAGGCATGTCCTCTATGCTTACAGCTTCCCGTGGGTGTTGGTTTGATACCGTTTGGGGACAGCCAAGGAGGCATCTGCAGGCAACAAAGGTAGGTGTGTGCTTGTGTGTGTGTTTCCTATGCAGATCCTAAGCCCAGTGTCACATGCAAGTAGGAGGAGTAAGAAGGGTTCCTGGCAAATCCGGGTTATGGATTGCATTTAAAAAGGCCCCGTGGGAGTGCAATGGGCCCCTGTCTTGCTGCTTAGCAATAATGGTATGGGTTTAGGTTCTGCTGTGTGTACTGGTGGTTGACTGCCCCCCAGCCCAGAGTGTGCATGGAAAATTGTCTGGCAGCCTCCCTGACAGCAAGCAGTGATAGTGCCCATGAAGGGGACCTTGTTGGGCCCGCCCCTTTCACGGTTATCGCTTCTCGGCCTTTTGGCTAAGATCAAGTGTAGTATCTGTTCTTATCAGTTTAATATCTGATACGTCCCCTATCTGGGGACCATATATTAAATGGATTTTTGAGAACGGGGGCCGATTTCGAAGCTTGCTTCCGTCGCCCTATGCATTGACCCGATATGGCAGTATCTTCGGGTACAGTGCACCACCCCCTTACAGGGTTAAAAAGAAAGATTCCTACTTTCATTGCTACCTGCTTGCTGGCTAGCCAGCTAGCCAGCCCTGTGGGCCTTGCTGCTGCTGCTGCTGCTGCTGCAGCCAAAAAACAAAAGGTGGTGCTGCTGCTGCTTCTGCTGCTTCTGCTTGTGTCTGGCCGCTGTTGGAGCGTCCAGGCACAGGACTTCTGCTGCTGCTGACTAAATGGCCTCCTTAATTGGATCATTTGAGTAGCCAGCACACCTGTGCAGGTAGGGCATGACATGATAGGCAGCTGCCTTGATAGCGGGTGGGTGCTGAATGTTCCTAATTGACAAAATAAGATTAATGCTTATGAAGAAATATAAAATCTCATCCCTTCCCCAATATCGCGCCACACCCCTACCCCTTAATTCCCTGGTTGAACTTGATGGACATATGTCTTTTTTCGACCGTACTAACTATGTAACTATGTAACATAACATGGGGGGGTCTCCTGGCTGTTCACACAGGTGTGTCATTGCTGTACATTGACCATGCATTGCTTCTGTGGTATTGCAAAGGCAAAGACAAATGCTTCCAGCCATCCATTGCACTAATGGATTGGTCATCAGCTGGCTGTCTATGTCCCGCATCAATATAGACCAAAGTACAGAGGGTTAGGCTATGCTATAGTGCACCTACCTGATGCATCAGAAGGTGCGAGGCCCTTGCTAAATTCTGTGCACAGACTTTGAGATCTATGCTTTAGACTGTATCTAAACCTGCTCCAACATGGACTGACATTCTGGCCTACTTTCAGCCGATGCGACTTGTCTGTCGCTGAACAGTCGCTTTTTATGTATTCAGCACCTATGTATAATGTTGTAAAAATGCTCTAGAAGCTAAAGTCGCAGAAATGTCACACATATTTGGCCTGCAACTTTCTGTGCGACAAATTCAGACAGGAAAAATCAGTATAAATCCTTAGAAAATTATCCCCCAGTGTCTCCATCTGCTGGCGGTATTGAATAAGCATTGCTGCACTGATGGGGTATGCATTAGACGAAAAAAAAGAAGAAAAAGAAGAATAATACGCCCAGAAAAGAGGCGAAAAGGAGAAAAACGTAAAAAAACGTGAAAAAAAAGTAAGAGGAAGAGAAGGGAAAAAAAGGTGGAAATGGGTTTAAAAGTGATTTCGGCGGAGAAATATATATATATATATATATATATATATATATATATATATATATACGCGCACACACACACATATATATAAACGTATTCTCCGTTGAGATATTGCAGCCGCTGCTGTGTCCAGGCCCAGGAGCCTTAGCACTGTGCTGTGATGTCACTCAATACCACTGACATCACTAGGTGTAAACAACATCTCTCCTTTGCTGTGTATGTGACTATGGAGCTGTTTGGTGATGTCGTCTATTATGGCCTTCATAGAAGCAACAGGAGATTGTTGCATCCATCTAGAACCCTCAGAACTACAGTGCTATGATGTCACTCACTTCCACAGGCCTTGCAGAGTGTAAACAACAACAACCCAGCTTTGTCGTGTATGTAACCATAGGGATTGTGATGTCACCTAGAACCTTCACAGCAGCGACAGCTTTATGAGGAGCATCAGCACTGCTCTGCCTGAGCAGAACCATCACCGCCATAGGTTGTCAAATAACCCGGATTTAACCCACACAGGTAAGTCCAATGGGGTGCAGGCATGTCCTCTATGCTTACAGCTTCCCGTGGGTGTTGGTTTGATACCGTTTGGGGACAGCCAAGGAGGCATCTGCAGGCAACAAAGGTAGGTGTGTGCTTGTGTGTGTGTTTCCTATGCAGATCCTAAGCCCAGTGTCACATGCAAGTAGGAGGAGTAAGAAGGGTTCCTGGCAAATCCGGGTTATGGATTGCATTTAAAAAGGCCCCGTGGGAGTGCAATGGGCCCCTGTCTTGCTGCTTAGCAATAATGGTATGGGTTTAGGTTCTGCTGTGTGTACTGGTGGTTGACTGCCCCCCAGCCCAGAGTGTGCATGGAAAATTGTCTGGCAGCCTCCCTGACAGCAAGCAGTGATAGTGCCCATGAAGGGGACCTTGTTGGGCCCGCCCCTTTCACGGTTATCGCTTCTCGGCCTTTTGGCTAAGATCAAGTGTAGTATCTGTTCTTATCAGTTTAATATCTGATACGTCCCCTATCTGGGGACCATATATTAAATGGATTTTTGAGAACGGGGGCCGATTTCGAAGCTTGCTTCCGTCGCCCTATGCATTGACCCGATATGGCAGTATCTTCGGGTACAGTGCACCACCCCCTTACAGGGTTAAAAAGAAAGATTCCTACTTTCATTGCTACCTGCTTGCTGGCTAGCCAGCTAGCCAGCCCTGTGGGCCTTGCTGCTGCTGCTGCTGCTGCTGCAGCCAAAAAACAAAAGGTGGTGCTGCTGCTGCTTCTGCTGCTTCTGCTTGTGTCTGGCCGCTGTTGGAGCGTCCAGGCACAGGACTTCTGCTGCTGCTGACTAAATGGCCTCCTTAATTGGATCATTTGAGTAGCCAGCACACCTGTGCAGGTAGGGCATGACATGATAGGCAGCTGCCTTGATAGCGGGTGGGTGCTGAATGTTCCTAATTGACAAAATAAGATTAATGCTTATGAAGAAATATAAAATCTCATCCCTTCCCCAATATCGCGCCACACCCCTACCCCTTAATTCCCTGGTTGAACTTGATGGACATATGTCTTTTTTCGACCGTACTAACTATGTAACTATGTAACATAACATGGGGGGGTCTCCTGGCTGTTCACACAGGTGTGTCATTGCTGTACATTGACCATGCATTGCTTCTGTGGTATTGCAAAGGCAAAGACAAATGCTTCCAGCCATCCATTGCACTAATGGATTGGTCATCAGCTGGCTGTCTATGTCCCGCATCAATATAGACCAAAGTACAGAGGGTTAGGCTATGCTATAGTGCACCTACCTGATGCATCAGAAGGTGCGAGGCCCTTGCTAAATTCTGTGCACAGACTTTGAGATCTATGCTTTAGACTGTATCTAAACCTGCTCCAACATGGACTGACATTCTGGCCTACTTTCAGCCGATGCGACTTGTCTGTCGCTGAACAGTCGCTTTTTATGTATTCAGCACCTATGTATAATGTTGTAAAAATGCTCTAGAAGCTAAAGTCGCAGAAATGTCACACATATTTGGCCTGCAACTTTCTGTGCGACAAATTCAGACAGGAAAAATCAGTATAAATCCTTAGAAAATTATCCCCCAGTGTCTCCATCTGCTGGCGGTATTGAATAAGCATTGCTGCACTGATGGGGTATGCATTAGACGAAAAAAAAGAAGAAAAAGAAGAATAATACGCCCAGAAAAGAGGCGAAAAGGAGAAAAACGTAAAAAAACGTGAAAAAAAAGTAAGAGGAAGAGAAGGGAAAAAAAGGTGGAAATGGGTTTAAAAGTGATTTCGGCGGAGAAATATATATATATATATATATATATATATATATATATATATATATATACACGCGCACACACACACATATATATAAACGTATTCTCCGTTGAGATATTGCAGCCGCTGCTGTGTCCAGGCCCAGGAGCCTTAGCACTGTGCTGTGATGTCACTCAATACCACTGACATCACTAGGTGTAAACAACATCTCTCCTTTGCTGTGTATGTGACTATGGAGCTGTTTGGTGATGTCGTCTATTATGGCCTTCATAGAAGCAACAGGAGATTGTTGCATCCATCTAGAACCCTCAGAACTACAGTGCTATGATGTCACTCACTTCCACAGGCCTTGCAGAGTGTAAACAACAACAACCCAGCTTTGTCGTGTATGTAACCATAGGGATTGTGATGTCACCTAGAACCTTCACAGCAGCGACAGCTTTATGAGGAGCATCAGCACTGCTCTGCCTGAGCAGAACCATCACCGCCATAGGTTGTCAAATAACCCGGATTTAACCCACACAGGTAAGTCCAATGGGGTGCAGGCATGTCCTCTATGCTTACAGCTTCCCGTGGGTGTTGGTTTGATACCGTTTGGGGACAGCCAAGGAGGCATCTGCAGGCAACAAAGGTAGGTGTGTGCTTGTGTGTGTGTTTCCTATGCAGATCCTAAGCCCAGTGTCACATGCAAGTAGGAGGAGTAAGAAGGGTTCCTGGCAAATCCGGGTTATGGATTGCATTTAAAAAGGCCCCGTGGGAGTGCAATGGGCCCCTGTCTTGCTGCTTAGCAATAATGGTATGGGTTTAGGTTCTGCTGTGTGTACTGGTGGTTGACTGCCCCCCAGCCCAGAGTGTGCATGGAAAATTGTCTGGCAGCCTCCCTGACAGCAAGCAGTGATAGTGCCCATGAAGGGGACCTTGTTGGGCCCGCCCCTTTCACGGTTATCGCTTCTCGGCCTTTTGGCTAAGATCAAGTGTAGTATCTGTTCTTATCAGTTTAATATCTGATACGTCCCCTATCTGGGGACCATATATTAAATGGATTTTTGAGAACGGGGGCCGATTTCGAAGCTTGCTTCCGTCGCCCTATGCATTGACCCGATATGGCAGTATCTTCGGGTACAGTGCACCACCCCCTTACAGGGTTAAAAAGAAAGATTCCTACTTTCATTGCTACCTGCTTGCTGGCTAGCCAGCTAGCCAGCCCTGTGGGCCTTGCTGCTGCTGCTGCTGCTGCTGCAGCCAAAAAACAAAAGGTGGTGCTGCTGCTGCTTCTGCTGCTTCTGCTTGTGTCTGGCCGCTGTTGGAGCGTCCAGGCACAGGACTTCTGCTGCTGCTGACTAAATGGCCTCCTTAATTGGATCATTTGAGTAGCCAGCACACCTGTGCAGGTAGGGCATGACATGATAGGCAGCTGCCTTGATAGCGGGTGGGTGCTGAATGTTCCTAATTGACAAAATAAGATTAATGCTTATGAAGAAATATAAAATCTCATCCCTTCCCCAATATCGCGCCACACCCCTACCCCTTAATTCCCTGGTTGAACTTGATGGACATATGTCTTTTTTCGACCGTACTAACTATGTAACTATGTAACATAACATGGGGGGGTCTCCTGGCTGTTCACACAGGTGTGTCATTGCTGTACATTGACCATGCATTGCTTCTGTGGTATTGCAAAGGCAAAGACAAATGCTTCCAGCCATCCATTGCACTAATGGATTGGTCATCAGCTGGCTGTCTATGTCCCGCATCAATATAGACCAAAGTACAGAGGGTTAGGCTATGCTATAGTGCACCTACCTGATGCATCAGAAGGTGCGAGGCCCTTGCTAAATTCTGTGCACAGACTTTGAGATCTATGCTTTAGACTGTATCTAAACCTGCTCCAACATGGACTGACATTCTGGCCTACTTTCAGCCGATGCGACTTGTCTGTCGCTGAACAGTCGCTTTTTATGTATTCAGCACCTATGTATAATGTTGTAAAAATGCTCTAGAAGCTAAAGTCGCAGAAATGTCACACATATTTGGCCTGCAACTTTCTGTGCGACAAATTCAGACAGGAAAAATCAGTATAAATCCTTAGAAAATTATCCCCCAGTGTCTCCATCTGCTGGCGGTATTGAATAAGCATTGCTGCACTGATGGGGTATGCATTAGACGAAAAAAAAGAAGAAAAAGAAGAATAATACGCCCAGAAAAGAGGCGAAAAGGAGAAAAACGTAAAAAAACGTGAAAAAAAAGTAAGAGGAAGAGAAGGGAAAAAAAGGTGGAAATGGGTTTAAAAGTGATTTCGGCGGAGAAATATATATATATATATATATATATATATATATATATATATATATATACGCGCACACACACACATATATATAAACGTATTCTCCGTTGAGATATTGCAGCCGCTGCTGTGTCCAGGCCCAGGAGCCTTAGCACTGTGCTGTGATGTCACTCAATACCACTGACATCACTAGGTGTAAACAACATCTCTCCTTTGCTGTGTATGTGACTATGGAGCTGTTTGGTGATGTCGTCTATTATGGCCTTCATAGAAGCAACAGGAGATTGTTGCATCCATCTAGAACCCTCAGAACTACAGTGCTATGATGTCACTCACTTCCACAGGCCTTGCAGAGTGTAAACAACAACAACCCAGCTTTGTCGTGTATGTAACCATAGGGATTGTGATGTCACCTAGAACCTTCACAGCAGCGACAGCTTTATGAGGAGCATCAGCACTGCTCTGCCTGAGCAGAACCATCACCGCCATAGGTTGTCAAATAACCCGGATTTAACCCACACAGGTAAGTCCAATGGGGTGCAGGCATGTCCTCTATGCTTACAGCTTCCCGTGGGTGTTGGTTTGATACCGTTTGGGGACAGCCAAGGAGGCATCTGCAGGCAACAAAGGTAGGTGTGTGCTTGTGTGTGTGTTTCCTATGCAGATCCTAAGCCCAGTGTCACATGCAAGTAGGAGGAGTAAGAAGGGTTCCTGGCAAATCCGGGTTATGGATTGCATTTAAAAAGGCCCCGTGGGAGTGCAATGGGCCCCTGTCTTGCTGCTTAGCAATAATGGTATGGGTTTAGGTTCTGCTGTGTGTACTGGTGGTTGACTGCCCCCCAGCCCAGAGTGTGCATGGAAAATTGTCTGGCAGCCTCCCTGACAGCAAGCAGTGATAGTGCCCATGAAGGGGACCTTGTTGGGCCCGCCCCTTTCACGGTTATCGCTTCTCGGCCTTTTGGCTAAGATCAAGTGTAGTATCTGTTCTTATCAGTTTAATATCTGATACGTCCCCTATCTGGGGACCATATATTAAATGGATTTTTGAGAACGGGGGCCGATTTCGAAGCTTGCTTCCGTCGCCCTATGCATTGACCCGATATGGCAGTATCTTCGGGTACAGTGCACCACCCCCTTACAGGGTTAAAAAGAAAGATTCCTACTTTCATTGCTACCTGCTTGCTGGCTAGCCAGCTAGCCAGCCCTGTGGGCCTTGCTGCTGCTGCTGCTGCTGCTGCAGCCAAAAAACAAAAGGTGGTGCTGCTGCTGCTTCTGCTGCTTCTGCTTGTGTCTGGCCGCTGTTGGAGCGTCCAGGCACAGGACTTCTGCTGCTGCTGACTAAATGGCCTCCTTAATTGGATCATTTGAGTAGCCAGCACACCTGTGCAGGTAGGGCATGACATGATAGGCAGCTGCCTTGATAGCGGGTGGGTGCTGAATGTTCCTAATTGACAAAATAAGATTAATGCTTATGAAGAAATATAAAATCTCATCCCTTCCCCAATATCGCGCCACACCCCTACCCCTTAATTCCCTGGTTGAACTTGATGGACATATGTCTTTTTTCGACCGTACTAACTATGTAACTATGTAACATAACATGGGGGGGTCTCCTGGCTGTTCACACAGGTGTGTCATTGCTGTACATTGACCATGCATTGCTTCTGTGGTATTGCAAAGGCAAAGACAAATGCTTCCAGCCATCCATTGCACTAATGGATTGGTCATCAGCTGGCTGTCTATGTCCCGCATCAATATAGACCAAAGTACAGAGGGTTAGGCTATGCTATAGTGCACCTACCTGATGCATCAGAAGGTGCGAGGCCCTTGCTAAATTCTGTGCACAGACTTTGAGATCTATGCTTTAGACTGTATCTAAACCTGCTCCAACATGGACTGACATTCTGGCCTACTTTCAGCCGATGCGACTTGTCTGTCGCTGAACAGTCGCTTTTTATGTATTCAGCACCTATGTATAATGTTGTAAAAATGCTCTAGAAGCTAAAGTCGCAGAAATGTCACACATATTTGGCCTGCAACTTTCTGTGCGACAAATTCAGACAGGAAAAATCAGTATAAATCCTTAGAAAATTATCCCCCAGTGTCTCCATCTGCTGGCGGTATTGAATAAGCATTGCTGCACTGATGGGGTATGCATTAGACGAAAAAAAAGAAGAAAAAGAAGAATAATACGCCCAGAAAAGAGGCGAAAAGGAGAAAAACGTAAAAAAACGTGAAAAAAAAGTAAGAGGAAGAGAAGGGAAAAAAAGGTGGAAATGGGTTTAAAAGTGATTTCGGCGGAGAAATATATATATATATATATATATATATATATATATATATATATATATACGCGCACACACACACATATATATAAACGTATTCTCCGTTGAGATATTGCAGCCGCTGCTGTGTCCAGGCCCAGGAGCCTTAGCACTGTGCTGTGATGTCACTCAATACCACTGACATCACTAGGTGTAAACAACATCTCTCCTTTGCTGTGTATGTGACTATGGAGCTGTTTGGTGATGTCGTCTATTATGGCCTTCATAGAAGCAACAGGAGATTGTTGCATCCATCTAGAACCCTCAGAACTACAGTGCTATGATGTCACTCACTTCCACAGGCCTTGCAGAGTGTAAACAACAACAACCCAGCTTTGTCGTGTATGTAACCATAGGGATTGTGATGTCACCTAGAACCTTCACAGCAGCGACAGCTTTATGAGGAGCATCAGCACTGCTCTGCCTGAGCAGAACCATCACCGCCATAGGTTGTCAAATAACCCGGATTTAACCCACACAGGTAAGTCCAATGGGGTGCAGGCATGTCCTCTATGCTTACAGCTTCCCGTGGGTGTTGGTTTGATACCGTTTGGGGACAGCCAAGGAGGCATCTGCAGGCAACAAAGGTAGGTGTGTGCTTGTGTGTGTGTTTCCTATGCAGATCCTAAGCCCAGTGTCACATGCAAGTAGGAGGAGTAAGAAGGGTTCCTGGCAAATCCGGGTTATGGATTGCATTTAAAAAGGCCCCGTGGGAGTGCAATGGGCCCCTGTCTTGCTGCTTAGCAATAATGGTATGGGTTTAGGTTCTGCTGTGTGTACTGGTGGTTGACTGCCCCCCAGCCCAGAGTGTGCATGGAAAATTGTCTGGCAGCCTCCCTGACAGCAAGCAGTGATAGTGCCCATGAAGGGGACCTTGTTGGGCCCGCCCCTTTCACGGTTATCGCTTCTCGGCCTTTTGGCTAAGATCAAGTGTAGTATCTGTTCTTATCAGTTTAATATCTGATACGTCCCCTATCTGGGGACCATATATTAAATGGATTTTTGAGAACGGGGGCCGATTTCGAAGCTTGCTTCCGTCGCCCTATGCATTGACCCGATATGGCAGTATCTTCGGGTACAGTGCACCACCCCCTTACAGGGTTAAAAAGAAAGATTCCTACTTTCATTGCTACCTGCTTGCTGGCTAGCCAGCTAGCCAGCCCTGTGGGCCTTGCTG
Source organism: Hyla sarda (assembly GCF_029499605.1). Lineage (NCBI taxonomy): Eukaryota > Metazoa > Chordata > Amphibia > Anura > Hylidae > Hyla > Hyla sarda. The sequence goes on along the minus strand of NW_026608128.1, from coordinate 12,061 downwards.
CTGCTGCTGCTGCTGCTGCAGCCAAAAAACAAAAGGTGCTGCTGCTGCTGCTTCTGCTGCTTCTGCTTGTGTCTGGCCGCTGTTGGAGCGTCCAGGCACAGGACTTCTGCTGCTGCTGACTAAATGGCCTCCTTAATTGGATCATTTGAGTAGCCAGCACACCTGTGCAGGTAGGGCATGACATGATAGGCAGCTGCCTTGATAGCGGGTGGGTGCTGAATGTTCCTAATTGACAAAATAAGATTAATGCTTATGAAGAAATATAAAATCTCATCCCTTCCCCAATATCGCGCCACACCCCTACCCCTTAATTCCCTGGTTGAACTTGATGGACATATGTCTTTTTTCGACCGTACTAACTATGTAACTATGTAACATAACATGGGGGGGTCTCCTGGCTGTTCACACAGGTGTGTCATTGCTGTACATTGACCATGCATTGCTTCTGTGGTATTGCAAAGGCAAAGACAAATGCTTCCAGCCATCCATTGCACTAATGGATTGGTCATCAGCTGGCTGTCTATGTCCCGCATCAATATAGACCAAAGTACAGAGGGTTAGGCTATGCTATAGTGCACCTACCTGATGCATCAGAAGGTGCGAGGCCCTTGCTAAATTCTGTGCACAGACTTTGAGATCTATGCTTTAGACTGTATCTAAACCTGCTCCAACATGGACTGACATTCTGGCCTACTTTCAGCCGATGCGACTTGTCTGTCGCTGAACAGTCGCTTTTTATGTATTCAGCACCTATGTATAATGTTGTAAAAATGCTCTAGAAGCTAAAGTCGCAGAAATGTCACACATATTTGGCCTGCAACTTTCTGTGCGACAAATTCAGACAGGAAAAATCAGTATAAATCCTTAGAAAATTATCCCCCAGTGTCTCCATCTGCTGGCGGTATTGAATAAGCATTGCTGCACTGATGGGGTATGCATTAGACGAAAAAAAAGAAGAAAAAGAAGAATAATACGCCCAGAAAAGAGGCGAAAAGGAGAAAAACGTAAAAAAACGTGAAAAAAAAGTAAGAGGAAGAGAAGGGAAAAAAAGGTGGAAATGGGTTTAAAAGTGATTTCGGCGGAGAAATATATATATATATATATATATATATATATATATATATATATACGCGCACACACACACATATATATAAACGTATTCTCCGTTGAGATATTGCAGCCGCTGCTGTGTCCAGGCCCAGGAGCCTTAGCACTGTGCTGTGATGTCACTCAATACCACTGACATCACTAGGTGTAAACAACATCTCTCCTTTGCTGTGTATGTGACTATGGAGCTGTTTGGTGATGTCGTCTATTATGGCCTTCATAGAAGCAACAGGAGATTGTTGCATCCATCTAGAACCCTCAGAACTACAGTGCTATGATGTCACTCACTTCCACAGGCCTTGCAGAGTGTAAACAACAACAACCCAGCTTTGTCGTGTATGTAACCATAGGGATTGTGATGTCACCTAGAACCTTCACAGCAGCGACAGCTTTATGAGGAGCATCAGCACTGCTCTGCCTGAGCAGAACCATCACCGCCATAGGTTGTCAAATAACCCGGATTTAACCCACACAGGTAAGTCCAATGGGGTGCAGGCATGTCCTCTATGCTTACAGCTTCCCGTGGGTGTTGGTTTGATACCGTTTGGGGACAGCCAAGGAGGCATCTGCAGACAACAAAGGTAGGTGTGTGCTTGTGTGTGTGTTTCCTATGCAGATCCTAAGCCCAGTGTCACATGCAAGTAGGAGGAGTAAGAAGGGTTCCTGGCAAATCCGGGTTATGGATTGCATTTAAAAAGGCCCCGTGGGAGTGCAATGGGCCCCTGTCTTGCTGCTTAGCAATAATGGTATGGGTTTAGGTTCTGCTGTGTGTACTGGTGGTTGACTGCCCCCCAGCCCAGAGTGTGCATGGAAAATTGTCTGGCAGCCTCCCTGACAGCAAGCAGTGATAGTGCCCATGAAGGGGACCTTGTTGGGCCCGCCCCTTTCACGGTTATCGCTTCTCGGCCTTTTGGCTAAGATCAAGTGTAGTATCTGTTCTTATCAGTTTAATATCTGATACGTCCCCTATCTGGGGACCATATATTAAATGGATTTTTGAGAACGGGGGCCGATTTCGAAGCTTGCTTCCGTCGCCCTATGCATTGACCCGATATGGCAGTATCTTCGGGTACAGTGCACCACCCCCTTACAGGGTTAAAAAGAAAGATTCCTACTTTCATTGCTACCTGCTTGCTGGCTAGCCAGCTAGCCAGCCCTGTGGGCCTTGCTGCTGCTGCTGCTGCTGCTGCAGCCAAAAAACAAAAGGTGGTGCTGCTGCTGCTTCTGCTGCTTCTGCTTGTGTCTGGCCGCTGTTGGAGCGTCCAGGCACAGGACTTCTGCTGCTGCTGACTAAATGGCCTCCTTAATTGGATCATTTGAGTAGCCAGCACACCTGTGCAGGTAGGGCATGACATGATAGGCAGCTGCCTTGATAGCGGGTGGGTGCTGAATGTTCCTAATTGACAAAATAAGATTAATGCTTATGAAGAAATATAAAATCTCATCCCTTCCCCAATATCGCGCCACACCCCTACCCCTTAATTCCCTGGTTGAACTTGATGGACATATGTCTTTTTTCGACCGTACTAACTATGTAACTATGTAACATAACATGGGGGGGTCTCCTGGCTGTTCACACAGGTGTGTCATTGCTGTACATTGACCATGCATTGCTTCTGTGGTATTGCAAAGGCAAAGACAAATGCTTCCAGCCATCCATTGCACTAATGGATTGGTCATCAGCTGGCTGTCTATGTCCCGCATCAATATAGACCAAAGTACAGAGGGTTAGGCTATGCTATAGTGCACCTACCTGATGCATCAGAAGGTGCGAGGCCCTTGCTAAATTCTGTGCACAGACTTTGAGATCTATGCTTTAGACTGTATCTAAACCTGCTCCAACATGGACTGACATTCTGGCCTACTTTCAGCCGATGCGACTTGTCTGTCGCTGAACAGTCGCTTTTTATGTATTCAGCACCTATGTATAATGTTGTAAAAATGCTCTAGAAGCTAAAGTCGCAGAAATGTCACACATATTTGGCCTGCAACTTTCTGTGCGACAAATTCAGACAGGAAAAATCAGTATAAATCCTTAGAAAATTATCCCCCAGTGTCTCCATCTGCTGGCGGTATTGAATAAGCATTGCTGCACTGATGGGGTATGCATTAGACGAAAAAAAAGAAGAAAAAGAAGAATAATACGCCCAGAAAAGAGGCGAAAAGGAGAAAAACGTAAAAAAACGTGAAAAAAAAGTAAGAGGAAGAGAAGGGAAAAAAAGGTGGAAATGGGTTTAAAAGTGATTTCGGCGGAGAAATATATATATATATATATATATATATATATATATATATATATATATACGCGCACACACACACATATATATAAACGTATTCTCCGTTGAGATATTGCAGCCGCTGCTGTGTCCAGGCCCAGGAGCCTTAGCACTGTGCTGTGATGTCACTCAATACCACTGACATCACTAGGTGTAAACAACATCTCTCCTTTGCTGTGTATGTGACTATGGAGCTGTTTGGTGATGTCGTCTATTATGGCCTTCATAGAAGCAACAGGAGATTGTTGCATCCATCTAGAACCCTCAGAACTACAGTGCTATGATGTCACTCACTTCCACAGGCCTTGCAGAGTGTAAACAACAACAACCCAGCTTTGTCGTGTATGTAACCATAGGGATTGTGATGTCACCTAGAACCTTCACAGCAGCGACAGCTTTATGAGGAGCATCAGCACTGCTCTGCCTGAGCAGAACCATCACCGCCATAGGTTGTCAAATAACCCGGATTTAACCCACACAGGTAAGTCCAATGGGGTGCAGGCATGTCCTCTATGCTTACAGCTTCCCGTGGGTGTTGGTTTGATACCGTTTGGGGACAGCCAAGGAGGCATCTGCAGGCAACAAAGGTAGGTGTGTGCTTGTGTGTGTGTTTCCTATGCAGATCCTAAGCCCAGTGTCACATGCAAGTAGGAGGAGTAAGAAGGGTTCCTGGCAAATCCGGGTTATGGATTGCATTTAAAAAGGCCCCGTGGGAGTGCAATGGGCCCCTGTCTTGCTGCTTAGCAATAATGGTATGGGTTTAGGTTCTGCTGTGTGTACTGGTGGTTGACTGCCCCCCAGCCCAGAGTGTGCATGGAAAATTGTCTGGCAGCCTCCCTGACAGCAAGCAGTGATAGTGCCCATGAAGGGGACCTTGTTGGGCCCGCCCCTTTCACGGTTATCGCTTCTCGGCCTTTTGGCTAAGATCAAGTGTAGTATCTGTTCTTATCAGTTTAATATCTGATACGTCCCCTATCTGGGGACCATATATTAAATGGATTTTTGAGAACGGGGGCCGATTTCGAAGCTTGCTTCCGTCGCCCTATGCATTGACCCGATATGGCAGTATCTTCGGGTACAGTGCACCACCCCCTTACAGGGTTAAAAAGAAAGATTCCTACTTTCATTGCTACCTGCTTGCTGGCTAGCCAGCTAGCCAGCCCTGTGGGCCTTGCTGCTGCTGCTGCTGCTGCTGCAGCCAAAAAACAAAAGGTGGTGCTGCTGCTGCTTCTGCTGCTTCTGCTTGTGTCTGGCCGCTGTTGGAGCGTCCAGGCACAGGACTTCTGCTGCTGCTGACTAAATGGCCTCCTTAATTGGATCATTTGAGTAGCCAGCACACCTGTGCAGGTAGGGCATGACATGATAGGCAGCTGCCTTGATAGCGGGTGGGTGCTGAATGTTCCTAATTGACAAAATAAGATTAATGCTTATGAAGAAATATAAAATCTCATCCCTTCCCCAATATCGCGCCACACCCCTACCCCTTAATTCCCTGGTTGAACTTGATGGACATATGTCTTTTTTCGACCGTACTAACTATGTAACTATGTAACATAACATGGGGGGGTCTCCTGGCTGTTCACACAGGTGTGTCATTGCTGTACATTGACCATGCATTGCTTCTGTGGTATTGCAAAGGCAAAGACAAATGCTTCCAGCCATCCATTGCACTAATGGATTGGTCATCAGCTGGCTGTCTATGTCCCGCATCAATATAGACCAAAGTACAGAGGGTTAGGCTATGCTATAGTGCACCTACCTGATGCATCAGAAGGTGCGAGGCCCTTGCTAAATTCTGTGCACAGACTTTGAGATCTATGCTTTAGACTGTATCTAAACCTGCTCCAACATGGACTGACATTCTGGCCTACTTTCAGCCGATGCGACTTGTCTGTCGCTGAACAGTCGCTTTTTATGTATTCAGCACCTATGTATAATGTTGTAAAAATGCTCTAGAAGCTAAAGTCGCAGAAATGTCACACATATTTGGCCTGCAACTTTCTGTGCGACAAATTCAGACAGGAAAAATCAGTATAAATCCTTAGAAAATTATCCCCCAGTGTCTCCATCTGCTGGCGGTATTGAATAAGCATTGCTGCACTGATGGGGTATGCATTAGACGAAAAAAAAGAAGAAAAAGAAGAATAATACGCCCAGAAAAGAGGCGAAAAGGAGAAAAACGTAAAAAAACGTGAAAAAAAAGTAAGAGGAAGAGAAGGGAAAAAAAGGTGGAAATGGGTTTAAAAGTGATTTCGGCGGAGAATATATATATATATATATATATATATATATATATATATATATATATATATACGCGCACACACACACATATATATAAACGTATTCTCCGTTGAGATATTGCAGCCGCTGCTGTGTCCAGGCCCAGGAGCCTTAGCACTGTGCTGTGATGTCACTCAATACCACTGACATCACTAGGTGTAAACAACATCTCTCCTTTGCTGTGTATGTGACTATGGAGCTGTTTGGTGATGTCGTCTATTATGGCCTTCATAGAAGCAACAGGAGATTGTTGCATCCATCTAGAACCCTCAGAACTACAGTGCTATGATGTCACTCACTTCCACAGGCCTTGCAGAGTGTAAACAACAACAACCCAGCTTTGTCGTGTATGTAACCATAGGGATTGTGATGTCACCTAGAACCTTCACAGCAGCGACAGCTTTATGAGGAGCATCAGCACTGCTCTGCCTGAGCAGAACCATCACCGCCATAGGTTGTCAAATAACCCGGATTTAACCCACACAGGTAAGTCCAATGGGGTGCAGGCATGTCCTCTATGCTTACAGCTTCCCGTGGGTGTTGGTTTGATACCGTTTGGGGACAGCCAAGGAGGCATCTGCAGGCAACAAAGGTAGGTGTGTGCTTGTGTGTGTGTTTCCTATGCAGATCCTAAGCCCAGTGTCACATGCAAGTAGGAGGAGTAAGAAGGGTTCCTGGCAAATCCGGGTTATGGATTGCATTTAAAAAGGCCCCGTGGGAGTGCAATGGGCCCCTGTCTTGCTGCTTAGCAATAATGGTATGGGTTTAGGTTCTGCTGTGTGTACTGGTGGTTGACTGCCCCCCAGCCCAGAGTGTGCATGGAAAATTGTCTGGCAGCCTCCCTGACAGCAAGCAGTGATAGTGCCCATGAAGGGGACCTTGTTGGGCCCGCCCCTTTCACGGTTATCGCTTCTCGGCCTTTTGGCTAAGATCAAGTGTAGTATCTGTTCTTATCAGTTTAATATCTGATACGTCCCCTATCTGGGGACCATATATTAAATGGATTTTTGAGAACGGGGGCCGATTTCGAAGCTTGCTTCCGTCGCCCTATGCATTGACCCGATATGGCAGTATCTTCGGGTACAGTGCACCACCCCCTTACAGGGTTAAAAAGAAAGATTCCTACTTTCATTGCTACCTGCTTGCTGGCTAGCCAGCTAGCCAGCCCTGTGGGCCTTGCTGCTGCTGCTGCTGCTGCTGCAGCCAAAAAACAAAAGGTGGTGCTGCTGCTGCTTCTGCTGCTTCTGCTTGTGTCTGGCCGCTGTTGGAGCGTCCAGGCACAGGACTTCTGCTGCTGCTGACTAAATGGCCTCCTTAATTGGATCATTTGAGTAGCCAGCACACCTGTGCAGGTAGGGCATGACATGATAGGCAGCTGCCTTGATAGCGGGTGGGTGCTGAATGTTCCTAATTGACAAAATAAGATTAATGCTTATGAAGAAATATAAAATCTCATCCCTTCCCCAATATCGCGCCACACCCCTACCCCTTAATTCCCTGGTTGAACTTGATGGACATATGTCTTTTTTCGACCGTACTAACTATGTAACTATGTAACATAACATGGGGGGGTCTCCTGGCTGTTCACACAGGTGTGTCATTGCTGTACATTGACCATGCATTGCTTCTGTGGTATTGCAAAGGCAAAGACAAATGCTTCCAGCCATCCATTGCACTAATGGATTGGTCATCAGCTGGCTGTCTATGTCCCGCATCAATATAGACCAAAGTACAGAGGGTTAGGCTATGCTATAGTGCACCTACCTGATGCATCAGAAGGTGCGAGGCCCTTGCTAAATTCTGTGCACAGACTTTGAGATCTATGCTTTAGACTGTATCTAAACCTGCTCCAACATGGACTGACATTCTGGCCTACTTTCAGCCGATGCGACTTGTCTGTCGCTGAACAGTCGCTTTTTATGTATTCAGCACCTATGTATAATGTTGTAAAAATGCTCTAGAAGCTAAAGTCGCAGAAATGTCACACATATTTGGCCTGCAACTTTCTGTGCGACAAATTCAGACAGGAAAAATCAGTATAAATCCTTAGAAAATTATCCCCCAGTGTCTCCATCTGCTGGCGGTATTGAATAAGCATTGCTGCACTGATGGGGTATGCATTAGACGAAAAAAAAGAAGAAAAAGAAGAATAATACGCCCAGAAAAGAGGCGAAAAGGAGAAAAACGTAAAAAAAACGTGAAAAAAAAGTAAGAGGAAGAGAAGGGAAAAAAAGGTGGAAATGGGTTTAAAAGTGATTTCGGCGGAGAAATATATATATATATATATATATATATATATATATATATATATATACGCGCACACACACACATATATATAAACGTATTCTCCGTTGAGATATTGCAGCCGCTGCTGTGTCCAGGCCCAGGAGCCTTAGCACTGTGCTGTGATGTCACTCAATACCACTGACATCACTAGGTGTAAACAACATCTCTCCTTTGCTGTGTATGTGACTATGGAGCTGTTTGGTGATGTCGTCTATTATGGCCTTCATAGAAGCAACAGGAGATTGTTGCATCCATCTAGAACCCTCAGAACTACAGTGCTATGATGTCACTCACTTCCACAGGCCTTGCAGAGTGTAAACAACAACAACCCAGCTTTGTCGTGTATGTAACCATAGGGATTGTGATGTCACCTAGAACCTTCACAGCAGCGACAGCTTTATGAGGAGCATCAGCACTGCTCTGCCTGAGCAGAACCATCACCGCCATAGGTTGTCAAATAACCCGGATTTAACCCACACAGGTAAGTCCAATGGGGTGCAGGCATGTCCTCTATGCTTACAGCTTCCCGTGGGTGTTGGTTTGATACCGTTTGGGGACAGCCAAGGAGGCATCTGCAGGCAACAAAGGTAGGTGTGTGCTTGTGTGTGTGTGTTTCCTATGCAGATCCTAAGCCCAGTGTCACATGCAAGTAGGAGGAGTAAGAAGGGTTCCTGGCAAATCCGGGTTATGGATTGCATTTAAAAAGGCCCCGTGGGAGTGCAATGGGCCCCTGTCTTGCTGCTTAGCAATAATGGTATGGGTTTAGGTTCTGCTGTGTGTACTGGTGGTTGACTGCCCCCCAGCCCAGAGTGTGCATGGAAAATTGTCTGGCAGCCTCCCTGACAGCAAGCAGTGATAGTGCCCATGAAGGGGACCTTGTTGGGCCCGCCCCTTTCACGGTTATCGCTTCTCGGCCTTTTGGCTAAGATCAAGTGTAGTATCTGTTCTTATCAGTTTAATATCTGATACGTCCCCTATCTGGGGACCATATATTAAATGGATTTTTGAGAACGGGGGCCGATTTCGAAGCTTGCTTCCGTCGCCCTATGCATTGACCCGATATGGCAGTATCTTCGGGTACAGTGCACCACCCCCTTACAGGGTTAAAAAGAAAGATTCCTACTTTCATTGCTACCTGCTTGCTGGCTAGCCAGCTAGCCAGCCCTGTGGGCCTTGCTGCTGCTGCTGCTGCTGCTGCAGCCAAAAAACAAAAGGTGGTGCTGCTGCTGCTTCTGCTGCTTCTGCTTGTGTCTGGCCGCTGTTGGAGCGTCCAGGCACAGGACTTCTGCTGCTGCTGACTAAATGGCCTCCTTAATTGGATCATTTGAGTAGCCAGCACACCTGTGCAGGTAGGGCATGACATGATAGGCAGCTGCCTTGATAGCGGGTGGGTGCTGAATGTTCCTAATTGACAAAATAAGATTAATGCTTATGAAGAAATATAAAATCTCATCCCTTCCCCAATATCGCGCCACACCCCTACCCCTTAATTCCCTGGTTGAACTTGATGGACATATGTCTTTTTTCGACCGTACTAACTATGTAACTATGTAACATAACATGGGGGGGTCTCCTGGCTGTTCACACAGGTGTGTCATTGCTGTACATTGACCATGCATTGCTTCTGTGGTATTGCAAAGGCAAAGACAAATGCTTCCAGCCATCCATTGCACTAATGGATTGGTCATCAGCTGGCTGTCTATGTCCCGCATCAATATAGACCAAAGTACAGAGGGTTAGGCTATGCTATAGTGCACCTACCTGATGCATCAGAAGGTGCGAGGCCCTTGCTAAATTCTGTGCACAGACTTTGAGATCTATGCTTTAGACTGTATCTAAACCTGCTCCAACATGGACTGACATTCTGGCCTACTTTCAGCCGATGCGACTTGTCTGTCGCTGAACAGTCGCTTTTTATGTATTCAGCACCTATGTATAATGTTGTAAAAATGCTCTAGAAGCTAAAGTCGCAGAAATGTCACACATATTTGGCCTGCAACTTTCTGTGCGACAAATTCAGACAGGAAAAATCAGTATAAATCCTTAGAAAATTATCCCCCAGTGTCTCCATCTGCTGGCGGTATTGAATAAGCATTGCTGCACTGATGGGGTATGCATTAGACGAAAAAAAAGAAGAAAAAGAAGAATAATACGCCCAGAAAAGAGGCGAAAAGGAGAAAAACGTAAAAAAACGTGAAAAAAAAGTAAGAGGAAGAGAAGGGAAAAAAAGGTGGAAATGGGTTTAAAAGTGATTTCGGCGGAGAAATATATATATATATATATATATATATATATATATATATATATATATATATATACGCGCACACACACACATATATATAAACGTATTCTCCGTTGAGATATTGCAGCCGCTGCTGTGTCCAGGCCCAGGAGCCTTAGCACTGTGCTGTGATGTCACTCAATACCACTGACATCACTAGGTGTAAACAACATCTCTCCTTTGCTGTGTATGTGACTATGGAGCTGTTTGGTGATGTCGTCTATTATGGCCTTCATAGAAGCAACAGGAGATTGTTGCATCCATCTAGAACCCTCAGAACTACAGTGCTATGATGTCACTCACTTCCACAGGCCTTGCAGAGTGTAAACAACAACAACCCAGCTTTGTCGTGTATGTAACCATAGGGATTGTGATGTCACCTAGAACCTTCACAGCAGCGACAGCTTTATGAGGAGCATCAGCACTGCTCTGCCTGAGCAGAACCATCACCGCCATAGGTTGTCAAATAACCCGGATTTAACCCACACAGGTAAGTCCAATGGGGTGCAGGCATGTCCTCTATGCTTACAGCTTCCCGTGGGTGTTGGTTTGATACCGTTTGGGGACAGCCAAGGAGGCATCTGCAGGCAACAAAGGTAGGTGTGTGCTTGTGTGTGTGTTTCCTATGCAGATCCTAAGCCCAGTGTCACATGCAAGTAGGAGGAGTAAGAAGGGTTCCTGGCAAATCCGGGTTATGGATTGCATTTAAAAAGGCCCCGTGGGAGTGCAATGGGCCCCTGTCTTGCTGCTTAGCAATAATGGTATGGGTTTAGGTTCTGCTGTGTGTACTGGTGGTTGACTGCCCCCCAGCCCAGAGTGTGCATGGAAAATTGTCTGGCAGCCTCCCTGACAGCAAGCAGTGATAGTGCCCATGAAGGGGACCTTGTTGGGCCCGCCCCTTTCACGGTTATCGCTTCTCGGCCTTTTGGCTAAGATCAAGTGTAGTATCTGTTCTTATCAGTTTAATATCTGATACGTCCCCTATCTGGGGACCATATATTAAATGGATTTTTGAGAACGGGGGCCGATTTCGAAGCTTGCTTCCGTCGCCCTATGCATTGACCCGATATGGCAGTATCTTCGGGTACAGTGCACCACCCCCTTACAGGGTTAAAAAGAAAGATTCCTACTTTCATTGCTACCTGCTTGCTGGCTAGCCAGCTAGCCAGCCCTGTGGGCCTTGCTGCTGCTGCTGCTGCTGCTGCAGCCAAAAAACAAAAGGTGGTGCTGCTGCTGCTTCTGCTGCTTCTGCTTGTGTCTGGCCGCTGTTGGAGCGTCCAGGCACAGGACTTCTGCTGCTGCTGACTAAATGGCCTCCTTAATTGGATCATTTGAGTAGCCAGCACACCTGTGCAGGTAGGGCATGACATGATAGGCAGCTGCCTTGATAGCGGGTGGGTGCTGAATGTTCCTAATTGACAAAATAAGATTAATGCTTATGAAGAAATATAAAATCTCATCCCTTCCCCAATATCGCGCCACACCCCTACCCCTTAATTCCCTGGTTGAACTTGATGGACATATGTCTTTTTTCGACCGTACTAACTATGTAACTATGTAACATAACATGGGGGGGTCTCCTGGCTGTTCACACAGGTGTGTCATTGCTGTACATTGACCATGCATTGCTTCTGTGGTATTGCAAAGGCAAAGACAAATGCTTCCAGCCATCCATTGCACTAATGGATTGGTCATCAGCTGGCTGTCTATGTCCCGCATCAATATAGACCAAAGTACAGAGGGTTAGGCTATGCTATAGTGCACCTACCTGATGCATCAGAAGGTGCGAGGCCCTTGCTAAATTCTGTGCACAGACTTTGAGATCTATGCT
>NW_026608127.1:0-87039 GCF_029499605.1 Hyla sarda | reverse complement strand
AAAGGTAGGTGTGTGCTCTGTGGCTGTCGTTTCTATGCAGATCCTAAGCCCACAGTGTCACATGCAAGCTAGGAGGAGCTAAGCAAGGGTTCCTGGCAAATCCGGGTTATTTGACAACCTATGGCGGTGATGGTTCTGCTCAGGCAGAGCAGTGCTGATGCTCCTCATAAAGCTGTCGCTGCTGTGAAGGTTCTAGGTGACATCACAAATCCCTTTGGTTACATACACAACAAAGCTGGGTTGTTGTTGTTTACACTCTGCAAGGCCTGTGGAAGTGAGTGACATCATAGCACTGTAGTTCTGAGGGTTCAAGATGGATGCAACAATCTCCTGTTGCTTCTATGAAGGCCGTAATAGACGACATCACCAAACAGCTCCATAGTCACATACACAGCAAAGGAGAGATGTTGTTTACACCTAGTGATGTCAGTGGTATTGAGTGACATCACAGCACAGTGCTAAGGCTCCTGGGCCTGGACACAGCAGCGGCTGCAATATCTCAACGGAGAATACGTTTATATCTATATGTGTGTGTGCGCATATATATATATATATATATATATATATATATATATATATATATATTTCTCCGCCGAAATCACTTTTAAACCCATTTCCACCTTTTTTTCCCTTCTCTTCCTCTTACTTTTTTTTCACGTTTTTTTACGTTTTTCTCCTTTTCGCCTCTTTTCTGGGCGTATTATTCTTCTTTTTCTTCTTTTTTTTCGTCTAATGCATACCCCATCAGTGCAGCAATGCTTATTCAATACCGCCAGCAGATGGAGACACTGGGGGATAATTTTCTAAGGATTTATACTGATTTTTCCTGTCTGAATTTGTCGCACAGAAAGTTGCAGGCCAAATATGTGTGACATTTCTGCGACTTTAGCTTCTAGAGCATTTTTACAACATTATACATAGGTGCTGAATACATAAAAAGCGACTGTTCAGCGACAGACAAGTCGCATCGGCTGAAAGTAGGCCAGAATGTCAGTCCATGTTGGAGCAGGTTTAGATACAGTCTAAAGCATAGATCTCAAAGTCTGTGCACAGAATTTAGCAAGGGCCTCGCACCTTCTGATGCATCAGGTAGGTGCACAATAGCATAGCCTAACCCTCTGTACTTTGGTCTATATTGATGCGGGACATAGACAGCCAGCTGATGACCAATCCATTAGTGCAATGGATGGCTGGAAGCATTTGTCTTTGCCTTTGCAATACCACAGAAGCAATGCATGGTCAATGTACAGCAATGACACACCTGTGTGAACAGCCAGGAGACCCCCCCCCCCCCATGTTATGTTACATAGTTACATAGTTAGTACGGTCGAAAAAAGACATATGTCCATCACGTTCAACCAGGGAATTAAGGGGTAGGGGTGTGGCGCGATATTGGGGAAGGGATGAGATTTTATATTTCTTCATAAGCATTAATCTTATTTTGTCAATTAGGAACATTCAGCACCCACCCGCTATCAAGGCAGCTGCCTATCATGTCATGCCCTACCTGCACAGGTGTGCTGGCTACTCAAATGATCCAATTAAGGAGGCCATTTAGTCAGCAGCAGCAGAAGTCCTGTGCCTGGACGCTCCAACAGGGGCCAGACACAAGCAGAAGCAGCAGCAGCACCACCTTTTGTTTTTTGGCTGCAGCAGCAGCAAGGCCCACAGGGCTGGCTAGCTGGCTAGCCAGCAAGCAGGTAGCAATGAAAGTAGGAATCTTTCTTTTTAACCCTGTAAGGGGGTGGTGCACTGTACCCGAAGATACTGCCATATCGGGTCAATGCATAGGGCGACGGAAGCAAGCTTCGAAATCGGCCCCCGTTCTCAAAAATCCATTTAATATATGGTCCCCAGATAGGGGACGTATCAGATATTAAACTGATAAGAACAGATACTACACTTGATCTTAGCCAAAAGGCCGAGAAGCGATAACCGTGAAAGGGGCGGGCCCAACAAGGTCCCCTTCATGGGCACTATCACTGCTTGCTGTCAGGGAGGCTGCCAGACAATTTTCCATGCACACTCTGGGCTGGGGGGCAGTCAACCACCAGTACACACAGCAGAACCTAAACCCATACCATTATTGCTAAGCAGCAAGACAGGGGCCCATTGCACTCCCACGGGGCCTTTTTAAATGCAATCCATAACCCGGATTTGCCAGGAACCCTTCTTACTCCTCCTACTTGCATGTGACACTGGGCTTAGGATCTGCATAGGAAACACACACACAAGCACACACCTACCTTTGTTGCCTGCAGATGCCTCCTTGGCTGTCCCCAAACGGTATCAAACCAACACCCACGGGAAGCTGTAAGCATAGAGGACATGCCTGCACCCCATTGGACTTACCTGTGTGGGTTAAATCCGGGTTATTTGACAACCTATGGCGGTGATGGTTCTGCTCAGGCAGAGCAGTGCTGATGCTCCTCATAAAGCTGTCGCTGCTGTGAAGGTTCTAGGTGACATCACAAATCCCTTTGGTTACATACACAACAAAGCTGGGTTGTTGTTGTTTACACTCTGCAAGGCCTGTGGAAGTGAGTGACATCATAGCACTGTAGTTCTGAGGGTTCAAGATGGATGCAACAATCTCCTGTTGCTTCTATGAAGGCCGTAATAGACGACATCACCAAACAGCTCCATAGTCACATACACAGCAAAGGAGAGATGTTGTTTACACCTAGTGATGTCAGTGGTATTGAGTGACATCACAGCACAGTGCTAAGGCTCCTGGGCCTGGACACAGCAGCGGCTGCAATATCTCAACGGAGAATACGTTTATATCTATATGTGTGTGTGCGCATATATATATATATATATATATATATATATATATATATATTTCTCCGCCGAAATCACTTTTAAACCCATTTCCACCTTTTTTTCCCTTCTCTTCCTCTTACTTTTTTTTCACGTTTTTTTACGTTTTTCTCCTTTTCGCCTCTTTTCTGGGCGTATTATTCTTCTTTTTCTTCTTTTTTTTCGTCTAATGCATACCCCATCAGTGCAGCAATGCTTATTCAATACCGCCAGCAGATGGAGACACTGGGGGATAATTTTCTAAGGATTTATACTGATTTTTCCTGTCTGAATTTGTCGCACAGAAAGTTGCAGGCCAAATATGTGTGACATTTCTGCGACTTTAGCTTCTAGAGCATTTTTACAACATTATACATAGGTGCTGAATACATAAAAAGCGACTGTTCAGCGACAGACAAGTCGCATCGGCTGAAAGTAGGCCAGAATGTCAGTCCATGTTGGAGCAGGTTTAGATACAGTCTAAAGCATAGATCTCAAAGTCTGTGCACAGAATTTAGCAAGGGCCTCGCACCTTCTGATGCATCAGGTAGGTGCACAATAGCATAGCCTAACCCTCTGTACTTTGGTCTATATTGATGCGGGACATAGACAGCCAGCTGATGACCAATCCATTAGTGCAATGGATGGCTGGAAGCATTTGTCTTTGCCTTTGCAATACCACAGAAGCAATGCATGGTCAATGTACAGCAATGACACACCTGTGTGAACAGCCAGGAGACCCCCCCCCCCCATGTTATGTTACATAGTTACATAGTTAGTACGGTCGAAAAAAGACATATGTCCATCACGTTCAACCAGGGAATTAAGGGGTAGGGGTGTGGCGCGATATTGGGGAAGGGATGAGATTTTATATTTCTTCATAAGCATTAATCTTATTTTGTCAATTAGGAACATTCAGCACCCACCCGCTATCAAGGCAGCTGCCTATCATGTCATGCCCTACCTGCACAGGTGTGCTGGCTACTCAAATGATCCAATTAAGGAGGCCATTTAGTCAGCAGCAGCAGAAGTCCTGTGCCTGGACGCTCCAACAGGGGCCAGACACAAGCAGAAGCAGAAGCAGCAGAAGCAGCAGCAGCACCACCTTTTGTTTTTTGGCTGCAGCAGCAGCAAGGCCCACAGGGCTGGCTAGCTGGCTAGCCAGCAAGCAGGTAGCAATGAAAGTAGGAATCTTTCTTTTTAACCCTGTAAGGGGGTGGTGCACTGTACCCGAAGATACTGCCATATCGGGTCAATGCATAGGGCGACGGAAGCAAGCTTCGAAATCGGCCCCCGTTCTCAAAAATCCATTTAATATATGGTCCCCAGATAGGGGACGTATCAGATATTAAACTGATAAGAACAGATACTACACTTGATCTTAGCCAAAAGGCCGAGAAGCGATAACCGTGAAAGGGGCGGGCCCAACAAGGTCCCCTTCATGGGCACTATCACTGCTTGCTGTCAGGGAGGCTGCCAGACAATTTTCCATGCACACTCTGGGCTGGGGGGCAGTCAACCACCAGTACACACAGCAGAACCTAAACCCATACCATTATTGCTAAGCAGCAAGACAGGGGCCCATTGCACTCCCACGGGGCCTTTTTAAATGCAATCCATAACCCGGATTTGCCAGGAACCCTTCTTACTCCTCCTACTTGCATGTGACACTGGGCTTAGGATCTGCATAGGAAACACACACACAAGCACACACCTACCTTTGTTGCCTGCAGATGCCTCCTTGGCTGTCCCCAAACGGTATCAAACCAACACCCACGGGAAGCTGTAAGCATAGAGGACATGCCTGCACCCCATTGGACTTACCTGTGTGGGTTAAATCCGGGTTATTTGACAACCTATGGCGGTGATGGTTCTGCTCAGGCAGAGCAGTGCTGATGCTCCTCATAAAGCTGTCGCTGCTGTGAAGGTTCTAGGTGACATCACAAATCCCTTTGGTTACATACACAACAAAGCTGGGTTGTTGTTGTTTACACTCTGCAAGGCCTGTGGAAGTGAGTGACATCATAGCACTGTAGTTCTGAGGGTTCAAGATGGATGCAACAATCTCCTGTTGCTTCTATGAAGGCCGTAATAGACGACATCACCAAACAGCTCCATAGTCACATACACAGCAAAGGAGAGATGTTGTTTACACCTAGTGATGTCAGTGGTATTGAGTGACATCACAGCACAGTGCTAAGGCTCCTGGGCCTGGACACAGCAGCGGCTGCAATATCTCAACGGAGAATACGTTTATATCTATATGTGTGTGTGCGCATATATATATATATATATATATATATATATATATATATATATATATTTCTCCGCCGAAATCACTTTTAAACCCATTTCCACCTTTTTTTCCCTTCTCTTCCTCTTACTTTTTTTTCACGTTTTTTTACGTTTTTCTCCTTTTCGCCTCTTTTCTGGGCGTATTATTCTTCTTTTTCTTCTTTTTTTTCGTCTAATGCATACCCCATCAGTGCAGCAATGCTTATTCAATACCGCCAGCAGATGGAGACACTGGGGGATAATTTTCTAAGGATTTATACTGATTTTTCCTGTCTGAATTTGTCGCACAGAAAGTTGCAGGCCAAATATGTGTGACATTTCTGCGACTTTAGCTTCTAGAGCATTTTTACAACATTATACATAGGTGCTGAATACATAAAAAGCGACTGTTCAGCGACAGACAAGTCGCATCGGCTGAAAGTAGGCCAGAATGTCAGTCCATGTTGGAGCAGGTTTAGATACAGTCTAAAGCATAGATCTCAAAGTCTGTGCACAGAATTTAGCAAGGGCCTCGCACCTTCTGATGCATCAGGTAGGTGCACAATAGCATAGCCTAACCCTCTGTACTTTGGTCTATATTGATGCGGGACATAGACAGCCAGCTGATGACCAATCCATTAGTGCAATGGATGGCTGGAAGCATTTGTCTTTGCCTTTGCAATACCACAGAAGCAATGCATGGTCAATGTACAGCAATGACACACCTGTGTGAACAGCCAGGAGACCCCCCCCCCCCCCATGTTATGTTACATAGTTACATAGTTAGTACGGTCGAAAAAAGACATATGTCCATCACGTTCAACCAGGGAATTAAGGGGTAGGGGTGTGGCGCGATATTGGGGAAGGGATGAGATTTTATATTTCTTCATAAGCATTAATCTTATTTTGTCAATTAGGAACATTCAGCACCCACCCGCTATCAAGGCAGCTGCCTATCATGTCATGCCCTACCTGCACAGGTGTGCTGGCTACTCAAATGATCCAATTAAGGAGGCCATTTAGTCAGCAGCAGCAGAAGTCCTGTGCCTGGACGCTCCAACAGGGGCCAGACACAAGCAGAAGCAGAAGCAGCAGAAGCAGCAGCAGCACCACCTTTTGTTTTTTGGCTGCAGCAGCAGCAAGGCCCACAGGGCTGGCTAGCTGGCTAGCCAGCAAGCAGGTAGCAATGAAAGTAGGAATCTTTCTTTTTAACCCTGTAAGGGGGTGGTGCACTGTACCCGAAGATACTGCCATATCGGGTCAATGCATAGGGCGACGGAAGCAAGCTTCGAAATCGGCCCCCGTTCTCAAAAATCCATTTAATATATGGTCCCCAGATAGGGGACGTATCAGATATTAAACTGATAAGAACAGATACTACACTTGATCTTAGCCAAAAGGCCGAGAAGCGATAACCGTGAAAGGGGCGGGCCCAACAAGGTCCCCTTCATGGGCACTATCACTGCTTGCTGTCAGGGAGGCTGCCAGACAATTTTCCATGCACACTCTGGGCTGGGGGGCAGTCAACCACCAGTACACACAGCAGAACCTAAACCCATACCATTATTGCTAAGCAGCAAGACAGGGGCCCATTGCACTCCCACGGGGCCTTTTTAAATGCAATCCATAACCCGGATTTGCCAGGAACCCTTCTTACTCCTCCTACTTGCATGTGACACTGGGCTTAGGATCTGCATAGGAAACACACACACAAGCACACACCTACCTTTGTTGCCTGCAGATGCCTCCTTGGCTGTCCCCAAACGGTATCAAACCAACACCCACGGGAAGCTGTAAGCATAGAGGACATGCCTGCACCCCATTGGACTTACCTGTGTGGGTTAAATCCGGGTTATTTGACAACCTATGGCGGTGATGGTTCTGCTCAGGCAGAGCAGTGCTGATGCTCCTCATAAAGCTGTCGCTGCTGTGAAGGTTCTAGGTGACATCACAAATCCCTTTGGTTACATACACAACAAAGCTGGGTTGTTGTTGTTTACACTCTGCAAGGCCTGTGGAAGTGAGTGACATCATAGCACTGTAGTTCTGAGGGTTCAAGATGGATGCAACAATCTCCTGTTGCTTCTATGAAGGCCATAATAGACGACATCACCAAACAGCTCCATAGTCACATACACAGCAAAGGAGAGATGTTGTTTACACCTAGTGATGTCAGTGGTATTGAGTGACATCACAGCACAGTGCTAAGGCTCCTGGGCCTGGACACAGCAGCGGCTGCAATATCTCAACGGAGAATACGTTTATATCTATATGTGTGTGTGCGCATATATATATATATATATATATATATATATATATATATATATATATATATATATTTCTCCGCCGAAATCACTTTTAAACCCATTTCCACCTTTTTTTCCCTTCTCTTCCTCTTACTTTTTTTTCACGTTTTTTTACGTTTTTCTCCTTTTCGCCTCTTTTCTGGGCGTATTATTCTTCTTTTTCTTCTTTTTTTTCGTCTAATGCATACCCCATCAGTGCAGCAATGCTTATTCAATACCGCCAGCAGATGGAGACACTGGGGGATAATTTTCTAAGGATTTATACTGATTTTTCCTGTCTGAATTTGTCGCACAGAAAGTTGCAGGCCAAATATGTGTGACATTTCTGCGACTTTAGCTTCTAGAGCATTTTTACAACATTATACATAGGTGCTGAATACATAAAAAGCGACTGTTCAGCGACAGACAAGTCGCATCGGCTGAAAGTAGGCCAGAATGTCAGTCCATGTTGGAGCAGGTTTAGATACAGTCTAAAGCATAGATCTCAAAGTCTGTGCACAGAATTTAGCAAGGGCCTCGCACCTTCTGATGCATCAGGTAGGTGCACAATAGCATAGCCTAACCCTCTGTACTTTGGTCTATATTGATGCGGGACATAGACAGCCAGCTGATGACCAATCCATTAGTGCAATGGATGGCTGGAAGCATTTGTCTTTGCCTTTGCAATACCACAGAAGCAATGCATGGTCAATGTACAGCAATGACACACCTGTGTGAACAGCCAGGAGACCCCCCCCCCCCATGTTATGTTACATAGTTACATAGTTAGTACGGTCGAAAAAAGACATATGTCCATCACGTTCAACCAGGGAATTAAGGGGTAGGGGTGTGGCGCGATATTGGGGAAGGGATGAGATTTTATATTTCTTCATAAGCATTAATCTTATTTTGTCAATTAGGAACATTCAGCACCCACCCGCTATCAAGGCAGCTGCCTATCATGTCATGCCCTACCTGCACAGGTGTGCTGGCTACTCAAATGATCCAATTAAGGAGGCCATTTAGTCAGCAGCAGCAGAAGTCCTGTGCCTGGACGCTCCAACAGGGGCCAGACACAAGCAGAAGCAGCAGCAGCACCACCTTTTGTTTTTTGGCTGCAGCAGCAGCAAGGCCCACAGGGCTGGCTAGCTGGCTAGCCAGCAAGCAGGTAGCAATGAAAGTAGGAATCTTTCTTTTTAACCCTGTAAGGGGGTGGTGCACTGTACCCGAAGATACTGCCATATCGGGTCAATGCATAGGGCGACGGAAGCAAGCTTCGAAATCGGCCCCCGTTCTCAAAAATCCATTTAATATATGGTCCCCAGATAGGGGACGTATCAGATATTAAACTGATAAGAACAGATACTACACTTGATCTTAGCCAAAAGGCCGAGAAGCGATAACCGTGAAAGGGGCGGGCCCAACAAGGTCCCCTTCATGGGCACTATCACTGCTTGCTGTCAGGGAGGCTGCCAGACAATTTTCCATGCACACTCTGGGCTGGGGGGCAGTCAACCACCAGTACACACAGCAGAACCTAAACCCATACCATTATTGCTAAGCAGCAAGACAGGGGCCCATTGCACTCCCACGGGGCCTTTTTAAATGCAATCCATAACCCGGATTTGCCAGGAACCCTTCTTACTCCTCCTACTTGCATGTGACACTGGGCTTAGGATCTGCATAGGAAACACACACACAAGCACACACCTACCTTTGTTGCCTGCAGATGCCTCCTTGGCTGTCCCCAAACGGTATCAAACCAACACCCACGGGAAGCTGTAAGCATAGAGGACATGCCTGCACCCCATTGGACTTACCTGTGTGGGTTAAATCCGGGTTATTTGACAACCTATGGCGGTGATGGTTCTGCTCAGGCAGAGCAGTGCTGATGCTCCTCATAAAGCTGTCGCTGCTGTGAAGGTTCTAGGTGACATCACAAATCCCTTTGGTTACATACACAACAAAGCTGGGTTGTTGTTGTTTACACTCTGCAAGGCCTGTGGAAGTGAGTGACATCATAGCACTGTAGTTCTGAGGGTTCAAGATGGATGCAACAATCTCCTGTTGCTTCTATGAAGGCCGTAATAGACGACATCACCAAACAGCTCCATAGTCACATACACAGCAAAGGAGAGATGTTGTTTACACCTAGTGATGTCAGTGGTATTGAGTGACATCACAGCACAGTGCTAAGGCTCCTGGGCCTGGACACAGCAGCGGCTGCAATATCTCAACGGAGAATACGTTTATATCTATATGTGTGTGTGCGCATATATATATATATATATATATATATATATATATATATATATATATATATATATATTTCTCCGCCGAAATCACTTTTAAACCCATTTCCACCTTTTTTTCCCTTCTCTTCCTCTTACTTTTTTTTCACGTTTTTTTACGTTTTTCTCCTTTTCGCCTCTTTTCTGGGCGTATTATTCTTCTTTTTCTTCTTTTTTTTCGTCTAATGCATACCCCATCAGTGCAGCAATGCTTATTCAATACCGCCAGCAGATGGAGACACTGGGGGATAATTTTCTAAGGATTTATACTGATTTTTCCTGTCTGAATTTGTCGCACAGAAAGTTGCAGGCCAAATATGTGTGACATTTCTGCGACTTTAGCTTCTAGAGCATTTTTACAACATTATACATAGGTGCTGAATACATAAAAAGCGACTGTTCAGCGACAGACAAGTCGCATCGGCTGAAAGTAGGCCAGAATGTCAGTCCATGTTGGAGCAGGTTTAGATACAGTCTAAAGCATAGATCTCAAAGTCTGTGCACAGAATTTAGCAAGGGCCTCGCACCTTCTGATGCATCAGGTAGGTGCACAATAGCATAGCCTAACCCTCTGTACTTTGGTCTATATTGATGCGGGACATAGACAGCCAGCTGATGACCAATCCATTAGTGCAATGGATGGCTGGAAGCATTTGTCTTTGCCTTTGCAATACCACAGAAGCAATGCATGGTCAATGTACAGCAATGACACACCTGTGTGAACAGCCAGGAGACCCCCCCCCCCCCATGTTATGTTACATAGTTACATAGTTAGTACGGTCGAAAAAAGACATATGTCCATCACGTTCAACCAGGGAATTAAGGGGTAGGGGTGTGGCGCGATATTGGGGAAGGGATGAGATTTTATATTTCTTCATAAGCATTAATCTTATTTTGTCAATTAGGAACATTCAGCACCCACCCGCTATCAAGGCAGCTGCCTATCATGTCATGCCCTACCTGCACAGGTGTGCTGGCTACTCAAATGATCCAATTAAGGAGGCCATTTAGTCAGCAGCAGCAGAAGTCCTGTGCCTGGACGCTCCAACAGGGGCCAGACACAAGCAGAAGCAGAAGCAGCAGAAGCAGCAGCAGCACCACCTTTTGTTTTTTGGCTGCAGCAGCAGCAAGGCCCACAGGGCTGGCTAGCTGGCTAGCCAGCAAGCAGGTAGCAATGAAAGTAGGAATCTTTCTTTTTAACCCTGTAAGGGGGTGGTGCACTGTACCCGAAGATACTGCCATATCGGGTCAATGCATAGGGCGACGGAAGCAAGCTTCGAAATCGGCCCCCGTTCTCAAAAATCCATTTAATATATGGTCCCCAGATAGGGGACGTATCAGATATTAAACTGATAAGAACAGATACTACACTTGATCTTAGCCAAAAGGCCGAGAAGCGATAACCGTGAAAGGGGCGGGCCCAACAAGGTCCCCTTCATGGGCACTATCACTGCTTGCTGTCAGGGAGGCTGCCAGACAATTTTCCATGCACACTCTGGGCTGGGGGGCAGTCAACCACCAGTACACACAGCAGAACCTAAACCCATACCATTATTGCTAAGCAGCAAGACAGGGGCCCATTGCACTCCCACGGGGCCTTTTTAAATGCAATCCATAACCCGGATTTGCCAGGAACCCTTCTTACTCCTCCTACTTGCATGTGACACTGGGCTTAGGATCTGCATAGGAAACACACACACAAGCACACACCTACCTTTGTTGCCTGCAGATGCCTCCTTGGCTGTCCCCAAACGGTATCAAACCAACACCCACGGGAAGCTGTAAGCATAGAGGACATGCCTGCACCCCATTGGACTTACCTGTGTGGGTTAAATCCGGGTTATTTGACAACCTATGGCGGTGATGGTTCTGCTCAGGCAGAGCAGTGCTGATGCTCCTCATAAAGCTGTCGCTGCTGTGAAGGTTCTAGGTGACATCACAAATCCCTTTGGTTACATACACAACAAAGCTGGGTTGTTGTTGTTTACACTCTGCAAGGCCTGTGGAAGTGAGTGACATCATAGCACTGTAGTTCTGAGGGTTCAAGATGGATGCAACAATCTCCTGTTGCTTCTATGAAGGCCGTAATAGACGACATCACCAAACAGCTCCATAGTCACATACACAGCAAAGGAGAGATGTTGTTTACACCTAGTGATGTCAGTGGTATTGAGTGACATCACAGCACAGTGCTAAGGCTCCTGGGCCTGGACACAGCAGCGGCTGCAATATCTCAACGGAGAATACGTTTATATCTATATGTGTGTGTGCGCATATATATATATATATATATATATATATATATATATATATATATATTTCTCCGCCGAAATCACTTTTAAACCCATTTCCACCTTTTTTTCCCTTCTCTTCCTCTTACTTTTTTTTCACGTTTTTTTACGTTTTTCTCCTTTTCGCCTCTTTTCTGGGCGTATTATTCTTCTTTTTCTTCTTTTTTTTCGTCTAATGCATACCCCATCAGTGCAGCAATGCTTATTCAATACCGCCAGCAGATGGAGACACTGGGGGATAATTTTCTAAGGATTTATACTGATTTTTCCTGTCTGAATTTGTCGCACAGAAAGTTGCAGGCCAAATATGTGTGACATTTCTGCGACTTTAGCTTCTAGAGCATTTTTACAACATTATACATAGGTGCTGAATACATAAAAAGCGACTGTTCAGCGACAGACAAGTCGCATCGGCTGAAAGTAGGCCAGAATGTCAGTCCATGTTGGAGCAGGTTTAGATACAGTCTAAAGCATAGATCTCAAAGTCTGTGCACAGAATTTAGCAAGGGCCTCGCACCTTCTGATGCATCAGGTAGGTGCACAATAGCATAGCCTAACCCTCTGTACTTTGGTCTATATTGATGCGGGACATAGACAGCCAGCTGATGACCAATCCATTAGTGCAATGGATGGCTGGAAGCATTTGTCTTTGCCTTTGCAATACCACAGAAGCAATGCATGGTCAATGTACAGCAATGACACACCTGTGTGAACAGCCAGGAGACCCCCCCCCCCCATGTTATGTTACATAGTTACATAGTTAGTACGGTCGAAAAAAGACATATGTCCATCACGTTCAACCAGGGAATTAAGGGGTAGGGGTGTGGCGCGATATTGGGGAAGGGATGAGATTTTATATTTCTTCATAAGCATTAATCTTATTTTGTCAATTAGGAACATTCAGCACCCACCCGCTATCAAGGCAGCTGCCTATCATGTCATGCCCTACCTGCACAGGTGTGCTGGCTACTCAAATGATCCAATTAAGGAGGCCATTTAGTCAGCAGCAGCAGAAGTCCTGTGCCTGGACGCTCCAACAGGGGCCAGACACAAGCAGAAGCAGAAGCAGCAGAAGCAGCAGCAGCACCACCTTTTGTTTTTTGGCTGCAGCAGCAGCAAGGCCCACAGGGCTGGCTAGCTGGCTAGCCAGCAAGCAGGTAGCAATGAAAGTAGGAATCTTTCTTTTTAACCCTGTAAGGGGGTGGTGCACTGTACCCGAAGATACTGCCATATCGGGTCAATGCATAGGGCGACGGAAGCAAGCTTCGAAATCGGCCCCCGTTCTCAAAAATCCATTTAATATATGGTCCCCAGATAGGGGACGTATCAGATATTAAACTGATAAGAACAGATACTACACTTGATCTTAGCCAAAAGGCCGAGAAGCGATAACCGTGAAAGGGGCGGGCCCAACAAGGTCCCCTTCATGGGCACTATCACTGCTTGCTGTCAGGGAGGCTGCCAGACAATTTTCCATGCACACTCTGGGCTGGGGGGCAGTCAACCACCAGTACACACAGCAGAACCTAAACCCATACCATTATTGCTAAGCAGCAAGACAGGGGCCCATTGCACTCCCACGGGGCCTTTTTAAATGCAATCCATAACCCGGATTTGCCAGGAACCCTTCTTACTCCTCCTACTTGCATGTGACACTGGGCTTAGGATCTGCATAGGAAACACACACACAAGCACACACCTACCTTTGTTGCCTGCAGATGCCTCCTTGGCTGTCCCCAAACGGTATCAAACCAACACCCACGGGAAGCTGTAAGCATAGAGGACATGCCTGCACCCCATTGGACTTACCTGTGTGGGTTAAATCCGGGTTATTTGACAACCTATGGCGGTGATGGTTCTGCTCAGGCAGAGCAGTGCTGATGCTCCTCATAAAGCTGTCGCTGCTGTGAAGGTTCTAGGTGACATCACAAATCCCTTTGGTTACATACACAACAAAGCTGGGTTGTTGTTGTTTACACTCTGCAAGGCCTGTGGAAGTGAGTGACATCATAGCACTGTAGTTCTGAGGGTTCAAGATGGATGCAACAATCTCCTGTTGCTTCTATGAAGGCCGTAATAGACGACATCACCAAACAGCTCCATAGTCACATACACAGCAAAGGAGAGATGTTGTTTACACCTAGTGATGTCAGTGGTATTGAGTGACATCACAGCACAGTGCTAAGGCTCCTGGGCCTGGACACAGCAGCGGCTGCAATATCTCAACGGAGAATACGTTTATATCTATATGTGTGTGTGCGCATATATATATATATATATATATATATATATATATATATATATATTTCTCCGCCGAAATCACTTTTAAACCCATTTCCACCTTTTTTTCCCTTCTCTTCCTCTTACTTTTTTTTCACGTTTTTTTACGTTTTTCTCCTTTTCGCCTCTTTTCTGGGCGTATTATTCTTCTTTTTCTTCTTTTTTTTCGTCTAATGCATACCCCATCAGTGCAGCAATGCTTATTCAATACCGCCAGCAGATGGAGACACTGGGGGATAATTTTCTAAGGATTTATACTGATTTTTCCTGTCTGAATTTGTCGCACAGAAAGTTGCAGGCCAAATATGTGTGACATTTCTGCGACTTTAGCTTCTAGAGCATTTTTACAACATTATACATAGGTGCTGAATACATAAAAAGCGACTGTTCAGCGACAGACAAGTCGCATCGGCTGAAAGTAGGCCAGAATGTCAGTCCATGTTGGAGCAGGTTTAGATACAGTCTAAAGCATAGATCTCAAAGTCTGTGCACAGAATTTAGCAAGGGCCTCGCACCTTCTGATGCATCAGGTAGGTGCACAATAGCATAGCCTAACCCTCTGTACTTTGGTCTATATTGATGCGGGACATAGACAGCCAGCTGATGACCAATCCATTAGTGCAATGGATGGCTGGAAGCATTTGTCTTTGCCTTTGCAATACCACAGAAGCAATGCATGGTCAATGTACAGCAATGACACACCTGTGTGAACAGCCAGGAGACCCCCCCCCCCCATGTTATGTTACATAGTTACATAGTTAGTACGGTCGAAAAAAGACATATGTCCATCACGTTCAACCAGGGAATTAAGGGGTAGGGGTGTGGCGCGATATTGGGGAAGGGATGAGATTTTATATTTCTTCATAAGCATTAATCTTATTTTGTCAATTAGGAACATTCAGCACCCACCCGCTATCAAGGCAGCTGCCTATCATGTCATGCCCTACCTGCACAGGTGTGCTGGCTACTCAAATGATCCAATTAAGGAGGCCATTTAGTCAGCAGCAGCAGAAGTCCTGTGCCTGGACGCTCCAACAGGGGCCAGACACAAGCAGAAGCAGAAGCAGCAGAAGCAGCAGCAGCACCACCTTTTGTTTTTTGGCTGCAGCAGCAGCAAGGCCCACAGGGCTGGCTAGCTGGCTAGCCAGCAAGCAGGTAGCAATGAAAGTAGGAATCTTTCTTTTTAACCCTGTAAGGGGGTGGTGCACTGTACCCGAAGATACTGCCATATCGGGTCAATGCATAGGGCGACGGAAGCAAGCTTCGAAATCGGCCCCCGTTCTCAAAAATCCATTTAATATATGGTCCCCAGATAGGGGACGTATCAGATATTAAACTGATAAGAACAGATTTTTTACTTTTTATCTAAAGCCGAGGAACGTGCTTTCGATTCACCCAAAGTGCAAGAAAAAGTGCAAACGTGTTACACTAAAAAAACGTGCACAAAGGATGCGGTCTATCGCAAGCCCTTCTCCGATAGGAGAGAGGCCCCCCAACAAACCTTACCCTTCGCCTCCGGACCAAAAGGTACCTGCGAGGTTCCAGGTTCGATGTCCCTTTTCGCCGAAGCTACTAGGGGACCACAAATGCTCCCGGCATCCCCCTTGGCGTTAGCCAAGGTATCTGCCCGCAGAGCCGATTACGGTAGGTACCCTGCGAAGCAGGAGTACCCGGGGTGTTTGCAGGGAGGTGCGGAACCTAATGGCCACACACACCTCCCCTAGACCGCCAGGAGGGACACCCAGAAGGGCTACCGCATCCTGACAAATCCTGTGAACACACAACACGCAAAAAGTGACACAGTGAGACAAAAAATAAATAAATAAGTGAATGTGTGCAGATATACTGCCCGGACATCCGGCCGGATCTATAAAAATTTCTCTGATCCTAGCCAGAAGGCCGGGAATCAAGAGGTGAGTGCCACAAGGTGAAGAGATTATGGTGCCCGTGCTTCAACTCAGTGAGCCTATTCTCCCAGTGAGTTTCGGCACCTCGGGGTCACCACTCCCCGAGGCACAAAAGTACCTCGGCTCTAGACCCTCTCAGCCTCATGGCGAGACCCGGAGGGAACAGGTCACATCGGGGCAGCCGTCGAGCTGATTCCTCAGAACCAGCCCCGGAAAGCCCTGGTACACCTGCATCCTCCATGCAGCACCCATCCCCACCAGCATGAAAACTGATAAGAACAGATACTACACTTGATCTTAGCCAAAAGGCCGAGAAGCGATAACCGTGAAAGGGGCGGGCCCAACAAGGTCCCCTTCATGGGCACTATCACTGCTTGCTGTCAGGGAGGCTGCCAGACAATTTTCCATGCACACTCTGGGCTGGGGGGCAGTCAACCACCAGTACACACAGCAGAACCTAAACCCATACCATTATTGCTAAGCAGCAAGACAGGGGCCCATTGCACTCCCACGGGGCCTTTTTAAATGCAATCCATAACCCGGATTTGCCAGGAACCCTTCTTACTCCTCCTACTTGCATGTGACACTGGGCTTAGGATCTGCATAGGAAACACACACACAAGCACACACCTACCTTTGTTGCCTGCAGATGCCTCCTTGGCTGTCCCCAAACGGTATCAAACCAACACCCACGGGAAGCTGTAAGCATAGAGGACATGCCTGCACCCCATTGGACTTACCTGTGTGGGTTAAATCCGGGTTATTTGACAACCTATGGCGGTGATGGTTCTGCTCAGGCAGAGCAGTGCTGATGCTCCTCATAAAGCTGTCGCTGCTGTGAAGGTTCTAGGTGACATCACAAATCCCTTTGGTTACATACACAACAAAGCTGGGTTGTTGTTGTTTACACTCTGCAAGGCCTGTGAAAGTGAGTGACATCATAGCACTGTAGTTCTGAGGGTTCAAGATGGATGCAACAATCTCCTGTTGCTTCTATGAAGGCCGTAATAGACGACATCACCAAACAGCTCCATAGTCACATACACAGCAAAGGAGAGATGTTGTTTACACCTAGTGATGTCAGTGGTATTGAGTGACATCACAGCACAGTGCTAAGGCTCCTGGGCCTGGACACAGCAGCGGCTGCAATATCTCAACGGAGAATACGTTTATATCTATATGTGTGTGTGCGCATATATATATATATATATATATATATATATATATATATTTCTCCGCCGAAATCACTTTTAAACCCATTTCCACCTTTTTTTCCCTTCTCTTCCTCTTACTTTTTTTTCACGTTTTTTTACGTTTTTCTCCTTTTCGCCTCTTTTCTGGGCGTATTATTCTTCTTTTTCTTCTTTTTTTTCGTCTAATGCATACCCCATCAGTGCAGCAATGCTTATTCAATACCGCCAGCAGATGGAGACACTGGGGGATAATTTTCTAAGGATTTATACTGATTTTTCCTGTCTGAATTTGTCGCACAGAAAGTTGCAGGCCAAATATGTGTGACATTTCTGCGACTTTAGCTTCTAGAGCATTTTTACAACATTATACATAGGTGCTGAATACATAAAAAGCGACTGTTCAGCGACAGACAAGTCGCATCGGCTGAAAGTAGGCCAGAATGTCAGTCCATGTTGGAGCAGGTTTAGATACAGTCTAAAGCATAGATCTCAAAGTCTGTGCACAGAATTTAGCAAGGGCCTCGCACCTTCTGATGCATCAGGTAGGTGCACAATAGCATAGCCTAACCCTCTGTACTTTGGTCTATATTGATGCGGGACATAGACAGCCAGCTGATGACCAATCCATTAGTGCAATGGATGGCTGGAAGCATTTGTCTTTGCCTTTGCAATACCACAGAAGCAATGCATGGTCAATGTACAGCAATGACACACCTGTGTGAACAGCCAGGAGACCCCCCCCCCCATGTTATGTTACATAGTTACATAGTTAGTACGGTCGAAAAAAGACATATGTCCATCACGTTCAACCAGGGAATTAAGGGGTAGGGGTGTGGCGCGATATTGGGGAAGGGATGAGATTTTATATTTCTTCATAAGCATTAATCTTATTTTGTCAATTAGGAACATTCAGCACCCACCCGCTATCAAGGCAGCTGCCTATCATGTCATGCCCTACCTGCACAGGTGTGCTGGCTACTCAAATGATCCAATTAAGGAGGCCATTTAGTCAGCAGCAGCAGAAGTCCTGTGCCTGGACGCTCCAACAGGGGCCAGACACAAGCAGAAGCAGAAGCAGCAGAAGCAGCAGCAGCACCACCTTTTGTTTTTTGGCTGCAGCAGCAGCAAGGCCCACAGGGCTGGCTAGCTGGCTAGCCAGCAAGCAGGTAGCAATGAAAGTAGGAATCTTTCTTTTTAACCCTGTAAGGGGGTGGTGCACTGTACCCGAAGATACTGCCATATCGGGTCAATGCATAGGGCGACGGAAGCAAGCTTCGAAATCGGCCCCCGTTCTCAAAAATCCATTTAATATATGGTCCCCAGATAGGGGACGTATCAGATATTAAACTGATAAGAACAGATACTACACTTGATCTTAGCCAAAAGGCCGAGAAGCGATAACCGTGAAAGGGGCGGGCCCAACAAGGTCCCCTTCATGGGCACTATCACTGCTTGCTGTCAGGGAGGCTGCCAGACAATTTTCCATGCACACTCTGGGCTGGGGGGCAGTCAACCACCAGTACACACAGCAGAACCTAAACCCATACCATTATTGCTAAGCAGCAAGACAGGGGCCCATTGCACTCCCACGGGGCCTTTTTAAATGCAATCCATAACCCGGATTTGCCAGGAACCCTTCTTACTCCTCCTACTTGCATGTGACACTGGGCTTAGGATCTGCATAGGAAACACACACACAAGCACACACCTACCTTTGTTGCCTGCAGATGCCTCCTTGGCTGTCCCCAAACGGTATCAAACCAACACCCACGGGAAGCTGTAAGCATAGAGGACATGCCTGCACCCCATTGGACTTACCTGTGTGGGTTAAATCCGGGTTATTTGACAACCTATGGCGGTGATGGTTCTGCTCAGGCAGAGCAGTGCTGATGCTCCTCATAAAGCTGTCGCTGCTGTGAAGGTTCTAGGTGACATCACAAATCCCTTTGGTTACATACACAACAAAGCTGGGTTGTTGTTGTTTACACTCTGCAAGGCCTGTGGAAGTGAGTGACATCATAGCACTGTAGTTCTGAGGGTTCAAGATGGATGCAACAATCTCCTGTTGCTTCTATGAAGGCCGTAATAGACGACATCACCAAACAGCTCCATAGTCACATACACAGCAAAGGAGAGATGTTGTTTACACCTAGTGATGTCAGTGGTATTGAGTGACATCACAGCACAGTGCTAAGGCTCCTGGGCCTGGACACAGCAGCGGCTGCAATATCTCAACGGAGAATACGTTTATATCTATATGTGTGTGTGCGCATATATATATATATATATATATATATATATATATATATATATTTCTCCGCCGAAATCACTTTTAAACCCATTTCCACCTTTTTTTCCCTTCTCTTCCTCTTACTTTTTTTTCACGTTTTTTTACGTTTTTCTCCTTTTCGCCTCTTTTCTGGGCGTATTATTCTTCTTTTTCTTCTTTTTTTTCGTCTAATGCATACCCCATCAGTGCAGCAATGCTTATTCAATACCGCCAGCAGATGGAGACACTGGGGGATAATTTTCTAAGGATTTATACTGATTTTTCCTGTCTGAATTTGTCGCACAGAAAGTTGCAGGCCAAATATGTGTGACATTTCTGCGACTTTAGCTTCTAGAGCATTTTTACAACATTATACATAGGTGCTGAATACATAAAAAGCGACTGTTCAGCGACAGACAAGTCGCATCGGCTGAAAGTAGGCCAGAATGTCAGTCCATGTTGGAGCAGGTTTAGATACAGTCTAAAGCATAGATCTCAAAGTCTGTGCACAGAATTTAGCAAGGGCCTCGCACCTTCTGATGCATCAGGTAGGTGCACAATAGCATAGCCTAACCCTCTGTACTTTGGTCTATATTGATGCGGGACATAGACAGCCAGCTGATGACCAATCCATTAGTGCAATGGATGGCTGGAAGCATTTGTCTTTGCCTTTGCAATACCACAGAAGCAATGCATGGTCAATGTACAGCAATGACACACCTGTGTGAACAGCCAGGAGACCCCCCCCCCCCATGTTATGTTACATAGTTACATAGTTAGTACGGTCGAAAAAAGACATATGTCCATCACGTTCAACCAGGGAATTAAGGGGTAGGGGTGTGGCGCGATATTGGGGAAGGGATGAGATTTTATATTTCTTCATAAGCATTAATCTTATTTTGTCAATTAGGAACATTCAGCACCCACCCGCTATCAAGGCAGCTGCCTATCATGTCATGCCCTACCTGCACAGGTGTGCTGGCTACTCAAATGATCCAATTAAGGAGGCCATTTAGTCAGCAGCAGCAGAAGTCCTGTGCCTGGACGCTCCAACAGGGGCCAGACACAAGCAGAAGCAGAAGCAGCAGAAGCAGCAGCAGCACCACCTTTTGTTTTTTGGCTGCAGCAGCAGCAAGGCCCACAGGGCTGGCTAGCTGGCTAGCCAGCAAGCAGGTAGCAATGAAAGTAGGAATCTTTCTTTTTAACCCTGTAAGGGGGTGGTGCACTGTACCCGAAGATACTGCCATATCGGGTCAATGCATAGGGCGACGGAAGCAAGCTTCGAAATCGGCCCCCGTTCTCAAAAATCCATTTAATATATGGTCCCCAGATAGGGGACGTATCAGATATTAAACTGATAAGAACAGATACTACACTTGATCTTAGCCAAAAGGCCGAGAAGCGATAACCGTGAAAGGGGCGGGCCCAACAAGGTCCCCTTCATGGGCACTATCACTGCTTGCTGTCAGGGAGGCTGCCAGACAATTTTCCATGCACACTCTGGGCTGGGGGGCAGTCAACCACCAGTACACACAGCAGAACCTAAACCCATACCATTATTGCTAAGCAGCAAGACAGGGGCCCATTGCACTCCCACGGGGCCTTTTTAAATGCAATCCATAACCCGGATTTGCCAGGAACCCTTCTTACTCCTCCTACTTGCATGTGACACTGGGCTTAGGATCTGCATAGGAAACACACACACAAGCACACACCTACCTTTGTTGCCTGCAGATGCCTCCTTGGCTGTCCCCAAACGGTATCAAACCAACACCCACGGGAAGCTGTAAGCATAGAGGACATGCCTGCACCCCATTGGACTTACCTGTGTGGGTTAAATCCGGGTTATTTGACAACCTATGGCGGTGATGGTTCTGCTCAGGCAGAGCAGTGCTGATGCTCCTCATAAAGCTGTCGCTGCTGTGAAGGTTCTAGGTGACATCACAAATCCCTTTGGTTACATACACAACAAAGCTGGGTTGTTGTTGTTTACACTCTGCAAGGCCTGTGGAAGTGAGTGACATCATAGCACTGTAGTTCTGAGGGTTCAAGATGGATGCAACAATCTCCTGTTGCTTCTATGAAGGCCATAATAGACGACATCACCAAACAGCTCCATAGTCACATACACAGCAAAGGAGAGATGTTGTTTACACCTAGTGATGTCAGTGGTATTGAGTGACATCACAGCACAGTGCTAAGGCTCCTGGGCCTGGACACAGCAGCGGCTGCAATATCTCAACGGAGAATACGTTTATATCTATATGTGTGTGTGCGCATATATATATATATATATATATATATATATATATATATATATATATATATATTTCTCCGCCGAAATCACTTTTAAACCCATTTCCACCTTTTTTTCCCTTCTCTTCCTCTTACTTTTTTTTCACGTTTTTTTACGTTTTTCTCCTTTTCGCCTCTTTTCTGGGCGTATTATTCTTCTTTTTCTTCTTTTTTTTCGTCTAATGCATACCCCATCAGTGCAGCAATGCTTATTCAATACCGCCAGCAGATGGAGACACTGGGGGATAATTTTCTAAGGATTTATACTGATTTTTCCTGTCTGAATTTGTCGCACAGAAAGTTGCAGGCCAAATATGTGTGACATTTCTGCGACTTTAGCTTCTAGAGCATTTTTACAACATTATACATAGGTGCTGAATACATAAAAAGCGACTGTTCAGCGACAGACAAGTCGCATCGGCTGAAAGTAGGCCAGAATGTCAGTCCATGTTGGAGCAGGTTTAGATACAGTCTAAAGCATAGATCTCAAAGTCTGTGCACAGAATTTAGCAAGGGCCTCGCACCTTCTGATGCATCAGGTAGGTGCACAATAGCATAGCCTAACCCTCTGTACTTTGGTCTATATTGATGCGGGACATAGACAGCCAGCTGATGACCAATCCATTAGTGCAATGGATGGCTGGAAGCATTTGTCTTTGCCTTTGCAATACCACAGAAGCAATGCATGGTCAATGTACAGCAATGACACACCTGTGTGAACAGCCAGGAGACCCCCCCCCCCCATGTTATGTTACATAGTTACATAGTTAGTACGGTCGAAAAAAGACATATGTCCATCACGTTCAACCAGGGAATTAAGGGGTAGGGGTGTGGCGCGATATTGGGGAAGGGATGAGATTTTATATTTCTTCATAAGCATTAATCTTATTTTGTCAATTAGGAACATTCAGCACCCACCCGCTATCAAGGCAGCTGCCTATCATGTCATGCCCTACCTGCACAGGTGTGCTGGCTACTCAAATGATCCAATTAAGGAGGCCATTTAGTCAGCAGCAGCAGAAGTCCTGTGCCTGGACGCTCCAACAGGGGCCAGACACAAGCAGAAGCAGAAGCAGCAGAAGCAGCAGCAGCACCACCTTTTGTTTTTTGGCTGCAGCAGCAGCAAGGCCCACAGGGCTGGCTAGCTGGCTAGCCAGCAAGCAGGTAGCAATGAAAGTAGGAATCTTTCTTTTTAACCCTGTAAGGGGGTGGTGCACTGTACCCGAAGATACTGCCATATCGGGTCAATGCATAGGGCGACGGAAGCAAGCTTCGAAATCGGCCCCCGTTCTCAAAAATCCATTTAATATATGGTCCCCAGATAGGGGACGTATCAGATATTAAACTGATAAGAACAGATTTTTTTTTTTTTTTTTTTTTTTAAAGCCGAGGAACGTGCTTTCGATTCACCCAAAGTGCAAGAAAAAGTGCAAACGTGTTACACTAAAAAAACGTGCACAAAGGATGCGGTCTATCGCAAGCCCTTCTCCGATAGGAGAGAGGCCCCCCAACAAACCTTACCCTTCGCCTCCGGACCAAAAGGTACCTGCGAGGTTCCAGGTTCGATGTCCCTTTTCGCCGAAGCTACTAGGGGACCACAAATGCTCCCGGCATCCCCCTTGGCGTTAGCCAAGGTATCTGCCCGCAGAGCCGATTACGGTAGGTACCCTGCCAAAGCAGGAGTACCCGGGGTGTTTGCAGGGAGGTGCGGAACCTAATGGCCACACACACCTCCCCTAGACCGCCAGGAGGGACACCCAGAAGGGCTACCGCATCCTGACAAATCCTGTGAACACACAACACGCAAAAAGTGACACAGTGAAACAAAAAAAGAAATAAATAAGTGAATGTGTGCAGATATACTGCCCAGACATCCGGCCGGATCTATAAAAATTTCTCTGATCCTAGCCAGAAGGCCGGGAATCAAGAGGTGAGTGCCACAAGGTGAAGAGATTATGGTGCCCGTGCTTCAACTCAGTGAGTCTATTCTCCCAGTGAGTTTCGGCACCTCGGGGTCACCACTCCCCGAGGCACAAAAGTACCTCGGCTCTAGACCCTCTCAGCCTCATGGCGAGACCCGGAGGGAACAGGTCACATCGGGGCAGCCGTCGAGCTGATTCCTCAGAACCAGCCCCGGAAAGCCCTGGTACACCTGCATCCTCCATGCAGCACCCATCCCCACCAGCCCCATACCGGCGTTACTGTACACCGGCATGAAAAACTGATAAGAACAGATACTACACTTGATCTTAGCCAAAAGGCCGAGAAGCGATAACCGTGAAAGGGGCGGGCCCAACAAGGTCCCCTTCATGGGCACTATCACTGCTTGCTGTCAGGGAGGCTGCCAGACAATTTTCCATGCACACTCTGGGCTGGGGGGCAGTCAACCACCAGTACACACAGCAGAACCTAAACCCATACCATTATTGCTAAGCAGCAAGACAGGGGCCCATTGCACTCCCACGGGGCCTTTTTAAATGCAATCCATAACCCGGATTTGCCAGGAACCCTTCTTACTCCTCCTACTTGCATGTGACACTGGGCTTAGGATCTGCATAGGAAACACACACACAAGCACACACCTACCTTTGTTGCCTGCAGATGCCTCCTTGGCTGTCCCCAAACGGTATCAAACCAACACCCACGGGAAGCTGTAAGCATAGAGGACATGCCTGCACCCCATTGGACTTACCTGTGTGGGTTAAATCCGGGTTATTTGACAACCTATGGCGGTGATGGTTCTGCTCAGGCAGAGCAGTGCTGATGCTCCTCATAAAGCTGTCGCTGCTGTGAAGGTTCTAGGTGACATCACAAATCCCTTTGGTTACATACACAACAAAGCTGGGTTGTTGTTGTTTACACTCTGCAAGGCCTGTGGAAGTGAGTGACATCATAGCACTGTAGTTCTGAGGGTTCAAGATGGATGCAACAATCTCCTGTTGCTTCTATGAAGGCCGTAATAGACGACATCACCAAACAGCTCCATAGTCACATACACAGCAAAGGAGAGATGTTGTTTACACCTAGTGATGTCAGTGGTATTGAGTGACATCACAGCACAGTGCTAAGGCTCCTGGGCCTGGACACAGCAGCGGCTGCAATATCTCAACGGAGAATACGTTTATATCTATATGTGTGTGTGCGCATATATATATATATATATATATATATATATATATATATATATATATTTCTCCGCCGAAATCACTTTTAAACCCATTTCCACCTTTTTTTCCCTTCTCTTCCTCTTACTTTTTTTTCACGTTTTTTTACGTTTTTCTCCTTTTCGCCTCTTTTCTGGGCGTATTATTCTTCTTTTTCTTCTTTTTTTTCGTCTAATGCATACCCCATCAGTGCAGCAATGCTTATTCAATACCGCCAGCAGATGGAGACACTGGGGGATAATTTTCTAAGGATTTATACTGATTTTTCCTGTCTGAATTTGTCGCACAGAAAGTTGCAGGCCAAATATGTGTGACATTTCTGCGACTTTAGCTTCTAGAGCATTTTTACAACATTATACATAGGTGCTGAATACATAAAAAGCGACTGTTCAGCGACAGACAAGTCGCATCGGCTGAAAGTAGGCCAGAATGTCAGTCCATGTTGGAGCAGGTTTAGATACAGTCTAAAGCATAGATCTCAAAGTCTGTGCACAGAATTTAGCAAGGGCCTCGCACCTTCTGATGCATCAGGTAGGTGCACAATAGCATAGCCTAACCCTCTGTACTTTGGTCTATATTGATGCGGGACATAGACAGCCAGCTGATGACCAATCCATTAGTGCAATGGATGGCTGGAAGCATTTGTCTTTGCCTTTGCAATACCACAGAAGCAATGCATGGTCAATGTACAGCAATGACACACCTGTGTGAACAGCCAGGAGACCCCCCCCCCCATGTTATGTTACATAGTTACATAGTTAGTACGGTCGAAAAAAGACATATGTCCATCACGTTCAACCAGGGAATTAAGGGGTAGGGGTGTGGCGCGATATTGGGGAAGGGATGAGATTTTATATTTCTTCATAAGCATTAATCTTATTTTGTCAATTAGGAACATTCAGCACCCACCCGCTATCAAGGCAGCTGCCTATCATGTCATGCCCTACCTGCACAGGTGTGCTGGCTACTCAAATGATCCAATTAAGGAGGCCATTTAGTCAGCAGCAGCAGAAGTCCTGTGCCTGGACGCTCCAACAGGGGCCAGACACAAGCAGAAGCAGAAGCAGCAGAAGCAGCAGCAGCACCACCTTTTGTTTTTTGGCTGCAGCAGCAGCAAGGCCCACAGGGCTGGCTAGCTGGCTAGCCAGCAAGCAGGTAGCAATGAAAGTAGGAATCTTTCTTTTTAACCCTGTAAGGGGGTGGTGCACTGTACCCGAAGATACTGCCATATCGGGTCAATGCATAGGGCGACGGAAGCAAGCTTCGAAATCGGCCCCCGTTCTCAAAAATCCATTTAATATATGGTCCCCAGATAGGGGACGTATCAGATATTAAACTGATAAGAACAGATTTTTTTTTTTTTTTTTTTTATCTAAAGCCGAGGAACGTGCTTTCGATTCACCCAAAGTGCAAGAAAAAGTGCAAACGTGTTACACTAAAAAAACGTGCACAAAGGATGCGGTCTATCGCAAGCCCTTCTCCGATAGGAGAGAGGCCCCCCAAAAAACCTTACCCTTCGCCTCCGGA
The DNA here is from genome assembly GCF_029499605.1 of Hyla sarda. Taxonomy (NCBI): domain Eukaryota; kingdom Metazoa; phylum Chordata; class Amphibia; order Anura; family Hylidae; genus Hyla; species Hyla sarda. Next base: position 60,461 of record NW_026608127.1, on the reverse strand, counting down.
CCAAAAGGTACCTGCGAGGTTCCAGGTTCGATGTCCCTTTTCGCCGAAGCTACTAGGGGACCACAAATGCTCCCGGCATCCCCCTTGGCGTTAGCCAAGGTATCTGCCCGCAGAGCCGATTACGGTAGGTACCCTGCCAAAGCAGGAGTACCCGGGGTGTTTGCAGGGAGGTGCGGAACCTAATGGCCACACACACCTCCCCTAGACCGCCAGGAGGGACACCCAGAAGGGCTACCGCATCCTGACAAATCCTGTGAACACACAACACGCAAAAAGTGACACAGTGAGACAAAAAATAAATAAATAAGTGAATGTGTGCAGATATACTGCCCGGACATCCGGCCGGATCTATAAAAATTTCTCTGATCCTAGCCAGAAGGCCGGGAATCAAGAGGTGAGTGCCACAAGGTGAAGAGATTATGGTGCCCGTGCTTCAACTCAGTGAGCCTATTCTCCCAGTGAGTTTCGGCACCTCGGGGTCACCACTCCCCGAGGCACAAAAGTACCTCGGCTCTAGACCCTCTCAGCCTCATGGCGAGACCCGGAGGGAACAGGTCACATCGGGGCAGCCGTCGAGCTGATTCCTCAGAACCAGCCCCGGAAAGCCCTGGTACACCTGCATCCTCCATGCAGCACCCATCCCCACCAGCATGAAAACTGATAAGAACAGATACTACACTTGATCTTAGCCAAAAGGCCGAGAAGCGATAACCGTGAAAGGGGCGGGCCCAACAAGGTCCCCTTCATGGGCACTATCACTGCTTGCTGTCAGGGAGGCTGCCAGACAATTTTCCATGCACACTCTGGGCTGGGGGGCAGTCAACCACCAGTACACACAGCAGAACCTAAACCCATACCATTATTGCTAAGCAGCAAGACAGGGGCCCATTGCACTCCCACGGGGCCTTTTTAAATGCAATCCATAACCCGGATTTGCCAGGAACCCTTCTTACTCCTCCTACTTGCATGTGACACTGGGCTTAGGATCTGCATAGGAAACACACACACAAGCACACACCTACCTTTGTTGCCTGCAGATGCCTCCTTGGCTGTCCCCAAACGGTATCAAACCAACACCCACGGGAAGCTGTAAGCATAGAGGACATGCCTGCACCCCATTGGACTTACCTGTGTGGGTTAAATCCGGGTTATTTGACAACCTATGGCGGTGATGGTTCTGCTCAGGCAGAGCAGTGCTGATGCTCCTCATAAAGCTGTCGCTGCTGTGAAGGTTCTAGGTGACATCACAAATCCCTTTGGTTACATACACAACAAAGCTGGGTTGTTGTTGTTTACACTCTGCAAGGCCTGTGGAAGTGAGTGACATCATAGCACTGTAGTTCTGAGGGTTCAAGATGGATGCAACAATCTCCTGTTGCTTCTATGAAGGCCGTAATAGACGACATCACCAAACAGCTCCATAGTCACATACACAGCAAAGGAGAGATGTTGTTTACACCTAGTGATGTCAGTGGTATTGAGTGACATCACAGCACAGTGCTAAGGCTCCTGGGCCTGGACACAGCAGCGGCTGCAATATCTCAACGGAGAATACGTTTATATCTATATGTGTGTGTGCGCATATATATATATATATATATATATATATATATATATATATTTCTCCGCCGAAATCACTTTTAAACCCATTTCCACCTTTTTTTCCCTTCTCTTCCTCTTACTTTTTTTTCACGTTTTTTTACGTTTTTCTCCTTTTCGCCTCTTTTCTGGGCGTATTATTCTTCTTTTTCTTCTTTTTTTTCGTCTAATGCATACCCCATCAGTGCAGCAATGCTTATTCAATACCGCCAGCAGATGGAGACACTGGGGGATAATTTTCTAAGGATTTATACTGATTTTTCCTGTCTGAATTTGTCGCACAGAAAGTTGCAGGCCAAATATGTGTGACATTTCTGCGACTTTAGCTTCTAGAGCATTTTTACAACATTATACATAGGTGCTGAATACATAAAAAGCGACTGTTCAGCGACAGACAAGTCGCATCGGCTGAAAGTAGGCCAGAATGTCAGTCCATGTTGGAGCAGGTTTAGATACAGTCTAAAGCATAGATCTCAAAGTCTGTGCACAGAATTTAGCAAGGGCCTCGCACCTTCTGATGCATCAGGTAGGTGCACAATAGCATAGCCTAACCCTCTGTACTTTGGTCTATATTGATGCGGGACATAGACAGCCAGCTGATGACCAATCCATTAGTGCAATGGATGGCTGGAAGCATTTGTCTTTGCCTTTGCAATACCACAGAAGCAATGCATGGTCAATGTACAGCAATGACACACCTGTGTGAACAGCCAGGAGACCCCCCCCCCCCATGTTATGTTACATAGTTACATAGTTAGTACGGTCGAAAAAAGACATATGTCCATCACGTTCAACCAGGGAATTAAGGGGTAGGGGTGTGGCGCGATATTGGGGAAGGGATGAGATTTTATATTTCTTCATAAGCATTAATCTTATTTTGTCAATTAGGAACATTCAGCACCCACCCGCTATCAAGGCAGCTGCCTATCATGTCATGCCCTACCTGCACAGGTGTGCTGGCTACTCAAATGATCCAATTAAGGAGGCCATTTAGTCAGCAGCAGCAGAAGTCCTGTGCCTGGACGCTCCAACAGGGGCCAGACACAAGCAGAAGCAGAAGCAGCAGAAGCAGCAGCAGCACCACCTTTTGTTTTTTGGCTGCAGCAGCAGCAAGGCCCACAGGGCTGGCTAGCTGGCTAGCCAGCAAGCAGGTAGCAATGAAAGTAGGAATCTTTCTTTTTAACCCTGTAAGGGGGTGGTGCACTGTACCCGAAGATACTGCCATATCGGGTCAATGCATAGGGCGACGGAAGCAAGCTTCGAAATCGGCCCCCGTTCTCAAAAATCCATTTAATATATGGTCCCCAGATAGGGGACGTATCAGATATTAAACTGATAAGAACAGATACTACACTTGATCTTAGCCAAAAGGCCGAGAAGCGATAACCGTGAAAGGGGCGGGCCCAACAAGGTCCCCTTCATGGGCACTATCACTGCTTGCTGTCAGGGAGGCTGCCAGACAATTTTCCATGCACACTCTGGGCTGGGGGGCAGTCAACCACCAGTACACACAGCAGAACCTAAACCCATACCATTATTGCTAAGCAGCAAGACAGGGGCCCATTGCACTCCCACGGGGCCTTTTTAAATGCAATCCATAACCCGGATTTGCCAGGAACCCTTCTTACTCCTCCTACTTGCATGTGACACTGGGCTTAGGATCTGCATAGGAAACACACACACAAGCACACACCTACCTTTGTTGCCTGCAGATGCCTCCTTGGCTGTCCCCAAACGGTATCAAACCAACACCCACGGGAAGCTGTAAGCATAGAGGACATGCCTGCACCCCATTGGACTTACCTGTGTGGGTTAAATCCGGGTTATTTGACAACCTATGGCGGTGATGGTTCTGCTCAGGCAGAGCAGTGCTGATGCTCCTCATAAAGCTGTCGCTGCTGTGAAGGTTCTAGGTGACATCACAAATCCCTTTGGTTACATACACAACAAAGCTGGGTTGTTGTTGTTTACACTCTGCAAGGCCTGTGGAAGTGAGTGACATCATAGCACTGTAGTTCTGAGGGTTCAAGATGGATGCAACAATCTCCTGTTGCTTCTATGAAGGCCGTAATAGACGACATCACCAAACAGCTCCATAGTCACATACACAGCAAAGGAGAGATGTTGTTTACACCTAGTGATGTCAGTGGTATTGAGTGACATCACAGCACAGTGCTAAGGCTCCTGGGCCTGGACACAGCAGCGGCTGCAATATCTCAACGGAGAATACGTTTATATCTATATGTGTGTGTGCGCATATATATATATATATATATATATATATATATATATATATATATATATATATATATATTTCTCCGCCGAAATCACTTTTAAACCCATTTCCACCTTTTTTTCCCTTCTCTTCCTCTTACTTTTTTTTCACGTTTTTTTACGTTTTTCTCCTTTTCGCCTCTTTTCTGGGCGTATTATTCTTCTTTTTCTTCTTTTTTTTCGTCTAATGCATACCCCATCAGTGCAGCAATGCTTATTCAATACCGCCAGCAGATGGAGACACTGGGGGATAATTTTCTAAGGATTTATACTGATTTTTCCTGTCTGAATTTGTCGCACAGAAAGTTGCAGGCCAAATATGTGTGACATTTCTGCGACTTTAGCTTCTAGAGCATTTTTACAACATTATACATAGGTGCTGAATACATAAAAAGCGACTGTTCAGCGACAGACAAGTCGCATCGGCTGAAAGTAGGCCAGAATGTCAGTCCATGTTGGAGCAGGTTTAGATACAGTCTAAAGCATAGATCTCAAAGTCTGTGCACAGAATTTAGCAAGGGCCTCGCACCTTCTGATGCATCAGGTAGGTGCACAATAGCATAGCCTAACCCTCTGTACTTTGGTCTATATTGATGCGGGACATAGACAGCCAGCTGATGACCAATCCATTAGTGCAATGGATGGCTGGAAGCATTTGTCTTTGCCTTTGCAATACCACAGAAGCAATGCATGGTCAATGTACAGCAATGACACACCTGTGTGAACAGCCAGGAGACCCCCCCCCCCCCATGTTATGTTACATAGTTACATAGTTAGTACGGTCGAAAAAAGACATATGTCCATCACGTTCAACCAGGGAATTAAGGGGTAGGGGTGTGGCGCGATATTGGGGAAGGGATGAGATTTTATATTTCTTCATAAGCATTAATCTTATTTTGTCAATTAGGAACATTCAGCACCCACCCGCTATCAAGGCAGCTGCCTATCATGTCATGCCCTACCTGCACAGGTGTGCTGGCTACTCAAATGATCCAATTAAGGAGGCCATTTAGTCAGCAGCAGCAGAAGTCCTGTGCCTGGACGCTCCAACAGGGGCCAGACACAAGCAGAAGCAGAAGCAGCAGAAGCAGCAGCAGCACCACCTTTTGTTTTTTGGCTGCAGCAGCAGCAAGGCCCACAGGGCTGGCTAGCTGGCTAGCCAGCAAGCAGGTAGCAATGAAAGTAGGAATCTTTCTTTTTAACCCTGTAAGGGGGTGGTGCACTGTACCCGAAGATACTGCCATATCGGGTCAATGCATAGGGCGACGGAAGCAAGCTTCGAAATCGGCCCCCGTTCTCAAAAATCCATTTAATATATGGTCCCCAGATAGGGGACGTATCAGATATTAAACTGATAAGAACAGATACTACACTTGATCTTAGCCAAAAGGCCGAGAAGCGATAACCGTGAAAGGGGCGGGCCCAACAAGGTCCCCTTCATGGGCACTATCACTGCTTGCTGTCAGGGAGGCTGCCAGACAATTTTCCATGCACACTCTGGGCTGGGGGGCAGTCAACCACCAGTACACACAGCAGAACCTAAACCCATACCATTATTGCTAAGCAGCAAGACAGGGGCCCATTGCACTCCCACGGGGCCTTTTTAAATGCAATCCATAACCCGGATTTGCCAGGAACCCTTCTTACTCCTCCTACTTGCATGTGACACTGGGCTTAGGATCTGCATAGGAAACACACACACAAGCACACACCTACCTTTGTTGCCTGCAGATGCCTCCTTGGCTGTCCCCAAACGGTATCAAACCAACACCCACGGGAAGCTGTAAGCATAGAGGACATGCCTGCACCCCATTGGACTTACCTGTGTGGGTTAAATCCGGGTTATTTGACAACCTATGGCGGTGATGGTTCTGCTCAGGCAGAGCAGTGCTGATGCTCCTCATAAAGCTGTCGCTGCTGTGAAGGTTCTAGGTGACATCACAAATCCCTTTGGTTACATACACAACAAAGCTGGGTTGTTGTTGTTTACACTCTGCAAGGCCTGTGGAAGTGAGTGACATCATAGCACTGTAGTTCTGAGGGTTCAAGATGGATGCAACAATCTCCTGTTGCTTCTATGAAGGCCGTAATAGACGACATCACCAAACAGCTCCATAGTCACATACACAGCAAAGGAGAGATGTTGTTTACACCTAGTGATGTCAGTGGTATTGAGTGACATCACAGCACAGTGCTAAGGCTCCTGGGCCTGGACACAGCAGCGGCTGCAATATCTCAACGGAGAATACGTTTATATCTATATGTGTGTGTGCGCATATATATATATATATATATATATATATATATATATATATATTTCTCCGCCGAAATCACTTTTAAACCCATTTCCACCTTTTTTTCCCTTCTCTTCCTCTTACTTTTTTTTCACGTTTTTTTACGTTTTTCTCCTTTTCGCCTCTTTTCTGGGCGTATTATTCTTCTTTTTCTTCTTTTTTTTCGTCTAATGCATACCCCATCAGTGCAGCAATGCTTATTCAATACCGCCAGCAGATGGAGACACTGGGGGATAATTTTCTAAGGATTTATACTGATTTTTCCTGTCTGAATTTGTCGCACAGAAAGTTGCAGGCCAAATATGTGTGACATTTCTGCGACTTTAGCTTCTAGAGCATTTTTACAACATTATACATAGGTGCTGAATACATAAAAAGCGACTGTTCAGCGACAGACAAGTCGCATCGGCTGAAAGTAGGCCAGAATGTCAGTCCATGTTGGAGCAGGTTTAGATACAGTCTAAAGCATAGATCTCAAAGTCTGTGCACAGAATTTAGCAAGGGCCTCGCACCTTCTGATGCATCAGGTAGGTGCACAATAGCATAGCCTAAGCCTCTGTACTTTGGTCTATATTGATGCGGGACATAGACAGCCAGCTGATGACCAATCCATTAGTGCAATGGATGGCTGGAAGCATTTGTCTTTGCCTTTGCAATACCACAGAAGCAATGCATGGTCAATGTACAGCAATGACACACCTGTGTGAACAGCCAGGAGACCCCCCCCCCCCCATGTTATGTTACATAGTTACATAGTTAGTACGGTCGAAAAAAGACATATGTCCATCACGTTCAACCAGGGAATTAAGGGGTAGGGGTGTGGCGCGATATTGGGGAAGGGATGAGATTTTATATTTCTTCATAAGCATTAATCTTATTTTGTCAATTAGGAACATTCAGCACCCACCCGCTATCAAGGCAGCTGCCTATCATGTCATGCCCTACCTGCACAGGTGTGCTGGCTACTCAAATGATCCAATTAAGGAGGCCATTTAGTCAGCAGCAGCAGAAGTCCTGTGCCTGGACGCTCCAACAGGGGCCAGACACAAGCAGAAGCAGAAGCAGCAGAAGCAGCAGCAGCACCACCTTTTGTTTTTTGGCTGCAGCAGCAGCAAGGCCCACAGGGCTGGCTAGCTGGCTAGCCAGCAAGCAGGTAGCAATGAAAGTAGGAATCTTTCTTTTTAACCCTGTAAGGGGGTGGTGCACTGTACCCGAAGATACTGCCATATCGGGTCAATGCATAGGGCGACGGAAGCAAGCTTCGAAATCGGCCCCCGTTCTCAAAAATCCATTTAATATATGGTCCCCAGATAGGGGACGTATCAGATATTAAACTGATAAGAACAGATACTACACTTGATCTTAGCCAAAAGGCCGAGAAGCGATAACCGTGAAAGGGGCGGGCCCAACAAGGTCCCCTTCATGGGCACTATCACTGCTTGCTGTCAGGGAGGCTGCCAGACAATTTTCCATGCACACTCTGGGCTGGGGGGCAGTCAACCACCAGTACACACAGCAGAACCTAAACCCATACCATTATTGCTAAGCAGCAAGACAGGGGCCCATTGCACTCCCACGGGGCCTTTTTAAATGCAATCCATAACCCGGATTTGCCAGGAACCCTTCTTACTCCTCCTACTTGCATGTGACACTGGGCTTAGGATCTGCATAGGAAACACACACACAAGCACACACCTACCTTTGTTGCCTGCAGATGCCTCCTTGGCTGTCCCCAAACGGTATCAAACCAACACCCACGGGAAGCTGTAAGCATAGAGGACATGCCTGCACCCCATTGGACTTACCTGTGTGGGTTAAATCCGGGTTATTTGACAACCTATGGCGGTGATGGTTCTGCTCAGGCAGAGCAGTGCTGATGCTCCTCATAAAGCTGTCGCTGCTGTGAAGGTTCTAGGTGACATCACAAATCCCTTTGGTTACATACACAACAAAGCTGGGTTGTTGTTGTTTACACTCTGCAAGGCCTGTGGAAGTGAGTGACATCATAGCACTGTAGTTCTGAGGGTTCAAGATGGATGCAACAATCTCCTGTTGCTTCTATGAAGGCCGTAATAGACGACATCACCAAACAGCTCCATAGTCACATACACAGCAAAGGAGAGATGTTGTTTACACCTAGTGATGTCAGTGGTATTGAGTGACATCACAGCACAGTGCTAAGGCTCCTGGGCCTGGACACAGCAGCGGCTGCAATATCTCAACGGAGAATACGTTTATATCTATATGTGTGTGTGCGCATATATATATATATATATATATATATATATATATATATATATATATATTTCTCCGCCGAAATCACTTTTAAACCCATTTCCACCTTTTTTTCCCTTCTCTTCCTCTTACTTTTTTTTCACGTTTTTTTACGTTTTTCTCCTTTTCGCCTCTTTTCTGGGCGTATTATTCTTCTTTTTCTTCTTTTTTTTCGTCTAATGCATACCCCATCAGTGCAGCAATGCTTATTCAATACCGCCAGCAGATGGAGACACTGGGGGATAATTTTCTAAGGATTTATACTGATTTTTCCTGTCTGAATTTGTCGCACAGAAAGTTGCAGGCCAAATATGTGTGACATTTCTGCGACTTTAGCTTCTAGAGCATTTTTACAACATTATACATAGGTGCTGAATACATAAAAAGCGACTGTTCAGCGACAGACAAGTCGCATCGGCTGAAAGTAGGCCAGAATGTCAGTCCATGTTGGAGCAGGTTTAGATACAGTCTAAAGCATAGATCTCAAAGTCTGTGCACAGAATTTAGCAAGGGCCTCGCACCTTCTGATGCATCAGGTAGGTGCACAATAGCATAGCCTAACCCTCTGTACTTTGGTCTATATTGATGCGGGACATAGACAGCCAGCTGATGACCAATCCATTAGTGCAATGGATGGCTGGAAGCATTTGTCTTTGCCTTTGCAATACCACAGAAGCAATGCATGGTCAATGTACAGCAATGACACACCTGTGTGAACAGCCAGGAGACCCCCCCCCCCCCATGTTATGTTACATAGTTACATAGTTAGTACGGTCGAAAAAAGACATATGTCCATCACGTTCAACCAGGGAATTAAGGGGTAGGGGTGTGGCGCGATATTGGGGAAGGGATGAGATTTTATATTTCTTCATAAGCATTAATCTTATTTTGTCAATTAGGAACATTCAGCACCCACCCGCTATCAAGGCAGCTGCCTATCATGTCATGCCCTACCTGCACAGGTGTGCTGGCTACTCAAATGATCCAATTAAGGAGGCCATTTAGTCAGCAGCAGCAGAAGTCCTGTGCCTGGACGCTCCAACAGGGGCCAGACACAAGCAGAAGCAGAAGCAGCAGAAGCAGCAGCAGCACCACCTTTTGTTTTTTGGCTGCAGCAGCAGCAAGGCCCACAGGGCTGGCTAGCTGGCTAGCCAGCAAGCAGGTAGCAATGAAAGTAGGAATCTTTCTTTTTAACCCTGTAAGGGGGTGGTGCACTGTACCCGAAGATACTGCCATATCGGGTCAATGCATAGGGCGACGGAAGCAAGCTTCGAAATCGGCCCCCGTTCTCAAAAATCCATTTAATATATGGTCCCCAGATAGGGGACGTATCAGATATTAAACTGATAAGAACAGATACTACACTTGATCTTAGCCAAAAGGCCGAGAAGCGATAACCGTGAAAGGGGCGGGCCCAACAAGGTCCCCTTCATGGGCACTATCACTGCTTGCTGTCAGGGAGGCTGCCAGACAATTTTCCATGCACACTCTGGGCTGGGGGGCAGTCAACCACCAGTACACACAGCAGAACCTAAACCCATACCATTATTGCTAAGCAGCAAGACAGGGGCCCATTGCACTCCCACGGGGCCTTTTTAAATGCAATCCATAACCCGGATTTGCCAGGAACCCTTCTTACTCCTCCTACTTGCATGTGACACTGGGCTTAGGATCTGCATAGGAAACACACACACAAGCACACACCTACCTTTGTTGCCTGCAGATGCCTCCTTGGCTGTCCCCAAACGGTATCAAACCAACACCCACGGGAAGCTGTAAGCATAGAGGACATGCCTGCACCCCATTGGACTTACCTGTGTGGGTTAAATCCGGGTTATTTGACAACCTATGGCGGTGATGGTTCTGCTCAGGCAGAGCAGTGCTGATGCTCCTCATAAAGCTGTCGCTGCTGTGAAGGTTCTAGGTGACATCACAAATCCCTTTGGTTACATACACAACAAAGCTGGGTTGTTGTTGTTTACACTCTGCAAGGCCTGTGGAAGTGAGTGACATCATAGCACTGTAGTTCTGAGGGTTCAAGATGGATGCAACAATCTCCTGTTGCTTCTATGAAGGCCGTAATAGACGACATCACCAAACAGCTCCATAGTCACATACACAGCAAAGGAGAGATGTTGTTTACACCTAGTGATGTCAGTGGTATTGAGTGACATCACAGCACAGTGCTAAGGCTCCTGGGCCTGGACACAGCAGCGGCTGCAATATCTCAACGGAGAATACGTTTATATCTATATGTGTGTGTGCGCATATATATATATATATATATATATATATATATTTCTCAGCCGAAATCACTTTTAAACCCATTTCCACCTTTTTTTCCCTTCTCTTCCTCTTACTTTTTTTTCACGTTTTTTTACGTTTTTCTCCTTTTCGCCTCTTTTCTGGGCGTATTATTCTTCTTTTTCTTCTTTTTTTTCGTCTAATGCATACCCCATCAGTGCAGCAATGCTTATTCAATACCGCCAGCAGATGGAGACACTGGGGGATAATTTTCTAAGGATTTATACTGATTTTTCCTGTCTGAATTTGTCGCACAGAAAGTTGCAGGCCAAATATGTGTGACATTTCTGCGACTTTAGCTTCTAGAGCATTTTTACAACATTATACATAGGTGCTGAATACATAAAAAGCGACTGTTCAGCGACAGACAAGTCGCATCGGCTGAAAGTAGGCCAGAATGTCAGTCCATGTTGGAGCAGGTTTAGATACAGTCTAAAGCATAGATCTCAAAGTCTGTGCACAGAATTTAGCAAGGGCCTCGCACCTTCTGATGCATCAGGTAGGTGCACAATAGCATAGCCTAACCCTCTGTACTTTGGTCTATATTGATGCGGGACATAGACAGCCAGCTGATGACCAATCCATTAGTGCAATGGATGGCTGGAAGCATTTGTCTTTGCCTTTGCAATACCACAGAAGCAATGCATGGTCAATGTACAGCAATGACACACCTGTGTGAACAGCCAGGAGACCCCCCCCCCCCATGTTATGTTACATAGTTACATAGTTAGTACGGTCGAAAAAAGACATATGTCCATCACGTTCAACCAGGGAATTAAGGGGTAGGGGTGTGGCGCGATATTGGGGAAGGGATGAGATTTTATATTTCTTCATAAGCATTAATCTTATTTTGTCAATTAGGAACATTCAGCACCCACCCGCTATCAAGGCAGCTGCCTATCATGTCATGCCCTACCTGCACAGGTGTGCTGGCTACTCAAATGATCCAATTAAGGAGGCCATTTAGTCAGCAGCAGCAGAAGTCCTGTGCCTGGACGCTCCAACAGGGGCCAGACACAAGCAGAAGCAGAAGCAGCAGAAGCAGCAGCAGCACCACCTTTTGTTTTTTGGCTGCAGCAGCAGCAAGGCCCACAGGGCTGGCTAGCTGGCTAGCCAGCAAGCAGGTAGCAATGAAAGTAGGAATCTTTCTTTTTAACCCTGTAAGGGGGTGGTGCACTGTACCCGAAGATACTGCCATATCGGGTCAATGCATAGGGCGACGGAAGCAAGCTTCGAAATCGGCCCCCGTTCTCAAAAATCCATTTAATATATGGTCCCCAGATAGGGGACGTATCAGATATTAAACTGATAAGAACAGATACTACACTTGATCTTAGCCAAAAGGCCGAGAAGCGATAACCGTGAAAGGGGCGGGCCCAACAAGGTCCCCTTCATGGGCACTATCACTGCTTGCTGTCAGGGAGGCTGCCAGACAATTTTCCATGCACACTCTGGGCTGGGGGGCAGTCAACCACCAGTACACACAGCAGAACCTAAACCCATACCATTATTGCTAAGCAGCAAGACAGGGGCCCATTGCACTCCCACGGGGCCTTTTTAAATGCAATCCATAACCCGGATTTGCCAGGAACCCTTCTTACTCCTCCTACTTGCATGTGACACTGGGCTTAGGATCTGCATAGGAAACACACACACAAGCACACACCTACCTTTGTTGCCTGCAGATGCCTCCTTGGCTGTCCCCAAACGGTATCAAACCAACACCCACGGGAAGCTGTAAGCATAGAGGACATGCCTGCACCCCATTGGACTTACCTGTGTGGGTTAAATCCGGGTTATTTGACAACCTATGGCGGTGATGGTTCTGCTCAGGCAGAGCAGTGCTGATGCTCCTCATAAAGCTGTCGCTGCTGTGAAGGTTCTAGGTGACATCACAAATCCCTTTGGTTACATACACAACAAAGCTGGGTTGTTGTTGTTTACACTCTGCAAGGCCTGTGGAAGTGAGTGACATCATAGCACTGTAGTTCTGAGGGTTCAAGATGGATGCAACAATCTCCTGTTGCTTCTATGAAGGCCGTAATAGACGACATCACCAAACAGCTCCATAGTCACATACACAGCAAAGGAGAGATGTTGTTTACACCTAGTGATGTCAGTGGTATTGAGTGACATCACAGCACAGTGCTAAGGCTCCTGGGCCTGGACACAGCAGCGGCTGCAATATCTCAACGGAGAATACGTTTATATCTATATGTGTGTGTGCGCATATATATATATATATATATATATATATATATATATATATATATATATTTCTCCGCCGAAATCACTTTTAAACCCATTTCCACCTTTTTTTCCCTTCTCTTCCTCTTACTTTTTTTTCACGTTTTTTTACGTTTTTCTCCTTTTCGCCTCTTTTCTGGGCGTATTATTCTTCTTTTTCTTCTTTTTTTTCGTCTAATGCATACCCCATCAGTGCAGCAATGCTTATTCAATACCGCCAGCAGATGGAGACACTGGGGGATAATTTTCTAAGGATTTATACTGATTTTTCCTGTCTGAATTTGTCGCACAGAAAGTTGCAGGCCAAATATGTGTGACATTTCTGCGACTTTAGCTTCTAGAGCATTTTTACAACATTATACATAGGTGCTGAATACATAAAAAGCGACTGTTCAGCGACAGACAAGTCGCATCGGCTGAAAGTAGGCCAGAATGTCAGTCCATGTTGGAGCAGGTTTAGATACAGTCTAAAGCATAGATCTCAAAGTCTGTGCACAGAATTTAGCAAGGGCCTCGCACCTTCTGATGCATCAGGTAGGTGCACAATAGCATAGCCTAACCCTCTGTACTTTGGTCTATATTGATGCGGGACATAGACAGCCAGCTGATGACCAATCCATTAGTGCAATGGATGGCTGGAAGCATTTGTCTTTGCCTTTGCAATACCACAGAAGCAATGCATGGTCAATGTACAGCAATGACACACCTGTGTGAACAGCCAGGAGACCCCCCCCCCCCCATGTTATGTTACATAGTTACATAGTTAGTACGGTCGAAAAAAGACATATGTCCATCACGTTCAACCAGGGAATTAAGGGGTAGGGGTGTGGCGCGATATTGGGGAAGGGATGAGATTTTATATTTCTTCATAAGCATTAATCTTATTTTGTCAATTAGGAACATTCAGCACCCACCCGCTATCAAGGCAGCTGCCTATCATGTCATGCCCTACCTGCACAGGTGTGCTGGCTACTCAAATGATCCAATTAAGGAGGCCATTTAGTCAGCAGCAGCAGAAGTCCTGTGCCTGGACGCTCCAACAGGGGCCAGACACAAGCAGAAGCAGAAGCAGCAGAAGCAGCAGCAGCACCACCTTTTGTTTTTTGGCTGCAGCAGCAGCAAGGCCCACAGGGCTGGCTAGCTGGCTAGCCAGCAAGCAGGTAGCAATGAAAGTAGGAATCTTTCTTTTTAACCCTGTAAGGGGGTGGTGCACTGTACCCGAAGATACTGCCATATCGGGTCAATGCATAGGGCGACGGAAGCAAGCTTCGAAATCGGCCCCCGTTCTCAAAAATCCATTTAATATATGGTCCCCAGATAGGGGACGTATCAGATATTAAACTGATAAGAACAGATACTACACTTGATCTTAGCCAAAAGGCCGAGAAGCGATAACCGTGAAAGGGGCGGGCCCAACAAGGTCCCCTTCATGGGCACTATCACTGCTTGCTGTCAGGGAGGCTGCCAGACAATTTTCCATGCACACTCTGGGCTGGGGGGCAGTCAACCACCAGTACACACAGCAGAACCTAAACCCATACCATTATTGCTAAGCAGCAAGACAGGGGCCCATTGCACTCCCACGGGGCCTTTTTAAATGCAATCCATAACCCGGATTTGCCAGGAACCCTTCTTACTCCTCCTACTTGCATGTGACACTGGGCTTAGGATCTGCATAGGAAACACACACACAAGCACACACCTACCTTTGTTGCCTGCAGATGCCTCCTTGGCTGTCCCCAAACGGTATCAAACCAACACCCACGGGAAGCTGTAAGCATAGAGGACATGCCTGCACCCCATTGGACTTACCTGTGTGGGTTAAATCCGGGTTATTTGACAACCTATGGCGGTGATGGTTCTGCTCAGGCAGAGCAGTGCTGATGCTCCTCATAAAGCTGTCGCTGCTGTGAAGGTTCTAGGTGACATCACAAATCCCTTTGGTTACATACACAACAAAGCTGGGTTGTTGTTGTTTACACTCTGCAAGGCCTGTGGAAGTGAGTGACATCATAGCACTGTAGTTCTGAGGGTTCAAGATGGATGCAACAATCTCCTGTTGCTTCTATGAAGGCCGTAATAGACGACATCACCAAACAGCTCCATAGTCACATACACAGCAAAGGGGAGATGTTGTTTACACCTAGTGATGTCAGTGGTATTGAGTGACATCACAGCACAGTGCTAAGGCTCCTGGGCCTGGACACAGCAGCGGCTGCAATATCTCAACGGAGAATACGTTTATATCTATATGTGTGTGTGCGCATATATATATATATATATATATATATATATATATATATATATATTTCTCCGCCGAAATCACTTTTAAACCCATTTCCACCTTTTTTTCCCTTCTCTTCCTCTTACTTTTTTTTCACGTTTTTTTACGTTTTTCTCCTTTTCGCCTCTTTTCTGGGCGTATTATTCTTCTTTTTCTTCTTTTTTTTCGTCTAATGCATACCCCATCAGTGCAGCAATGCTTATTCAATACCGCCAGCAGATGGAGACACTGGGGGATAATTTTCTAAGGATTTATACTGATTTTTCCTGTCTGAATTTGTCGCACAGAAAGTTGCAGGCCAAATATGTGTGACATTTCTGCGACTTTAGCTTCTAGAGCATTTTTACAACATTATACATAGGTGCTGAATACATAAAAAGCGACTGTTCAGCGACAGACAAGTCGCATCGGCTGAAAGTAGGCCAGAATGTCAGTCCATGTTGGAGCAGGTTTAGATACAGTCTAAAGCATAGATCTCAAAGTCTGTGCACAGAATTTAGCAAGGGCCTCGCACCTTCTGATGCATCAGGTAGGTGCACAATAGCATAGCCTAACCCTCTGTACTTTGGTCTATATTGATGCGGGACATAGACAGCCAGCTGATGACCAATCCATTAGTGCAATGGATGGCTGGAAGCATTTGTCTTTGCCTTTGCAATACCACAGAAGCAATGCATGGTCAATGTACAGCAATGACACACCTGTGTGAACAGCCAGGAGACCCCCCCCCCCCCATGTTATGTTACATAGTTACATAGTTAGTACGGTCGAAAAAAGACATATGTCCATCACGTTCAACCAGGGAATTAAGGGGTAGGGGTGTGGCGCGATATTGGGGAAGGGATGAGATTTTATATTTCTTCATAAGCATTAATCTTATTTTGTCAATTAGGAACATTCAGCACCCACCCGCTATCAAGGCAGCTGCCTATCATGTCATGCCCTACCTGCACAGGTGTGCTGGCTACTCAAATGATCCAATTAAGGAGGCCATTTAGTCAGCAGCAGCAGAAGTCCTGTGCCTGGACGCTCCAACAGGGGCCAGACACAAGCAGAAGCAGAAGCAGCAGAAGCAGCAGCAGCACCACCTTTTGTTTTTTGGCTGCAGCAGCAGCAAGGCCCACAGGGCTGGCTAGCTGGCTAGCCAGCAAGCAGGTAGCAATGAAAGTAGGAATCTTTCTTTTTAACCCTGTAAGGGGGTGGTGCACTGTACCCGAAGATACTGCCATATCGGGTCAATGCATAGGGCGACGGAAGCAAGCTTCGAAATCGGCCCCCGTTCTCAAAAATCCATTTAATATATGGTCCCCAGATAGGGGACGTATCAGATATTAAACTGATAAGAACAGATACTACACTTGATCTTAGCCAAAAGGCCGAGAAGCGATAACCGTGAAAGGGGCGGGCCCAACAAGGTCCCCTTCATGGGCACTATCACTGCTTGCTGTCAGGGAGGCTGCCAGACAATTTTCCATGCACACTCTGGGCTGGGGGGCAGTCAACCACCAGTACACACAGCAGAACCTAAACCCATACCATTATTGCTAAGCAGCAAGACAGGGGCCCATTGCACTCCCACGGGGCCTTTTTAAATGCAATCCATAACCCGGATTTGCCAGGAACCCTTCTTACTCCTCCTACTTGCATGTGACACTGGGCTTAGGATCTGCATAGGAAACACACACACAAGCACACACCTACCTTTGTTGCCTGCAGATGCCTCCTTGGCTGTCCCCAAACGGTATCAAACCAACACCCACGGGAAGCTGTAAGCATAGAGGACATGCCTGCACCCCATTGGACTTACCTGTGTGGGTTAAATCCGGGTTATTTGACAACCTATGGCGGTGATGGTTCTGCTCAGGCAGAGCAGTGCTGATGCTCCTCATAAAGCTGTCGCTGCTGTGAAGGTTCTAGGTGACATCACAAATCCCTTTGGTTACATACACAACAAAGCTGGGTTGTTGTTGTTTACACTCTGCAAGGCCTGTGGAAGTGAGTGACATCATAGCACTGTAGTTCTGAGGGTTCAAGATGGATGCAACAATCTCCTGTTGCTTCTATGAAGGCCGTAATAGACGACATCACCAAACAGCTCCATAGTCACATACACAGCAAAGGAGAGATGTTGTTTACACCTAGTGATGTCAGTGGTATTGAGTGACATCACAGCACAGTGCTAAGGCTCCTGGGCCTGGACACAGCAGCGGCTGCAATATCTCAACGGAGAATACGTTTATATCTATATGTGTGTGTGCGCATATATATATATATATATATATATATATATATATTTCTCCGCCGAAATCACTTTTAAACCCATTTCCACCTTTTTTTCCCTTCTCTTCCTCTTACTTTTTTTTCACGTTTTTTTACGTTTTTCTCCTTTTCGCCTCTTTTCTGGGCGTATTATTCTTCTTTTTCTTCTTTTTTTTCGTCTAATGCATACCCCATCAGTGCAGCAATGCTTATTCAATACCGCCAGCAGATGGAGACACTGGGGGATAATTTTCTAAGGATTTATACTGATTTTTCCTGTCTGAATTTGTCGCACAGAAAGTTGCAGGCCAAATACATTTCTGCGACTTTAGCTTCTAGAGCATTTTTACAACATTATACATAGGTGCTGAATACATAAAAAGCGACTGTTCAGCGACAGACAAGTCGCATCGGCTGAAAGTAGGCCAGAATGTCAGTCCATGTTGGAGCAGGTTTAGATACAGTCTAAAGCATAGATCTCAAAGTCTGTGCACAGAATTTAGCAAGGGCCTCGCACCTTCTGATGCATCAGGTAGGTGCACAATAGCATAGCCTAACCCTCTGTACTTTGGTCTATATTGATGCGGGACATAGACAGCCAGCTGATGACCAATCCATTAGTGCAATGGATGGCTGGAAGCATTTGTCTTTGCCTTTGCAATACCACAGAAGCAATGCATGGTCAATGTACAGCAATGACACACCTGTGTGAACAGCCAGGAGACCCCCCCCCCCCCATGTTATGTTACATAGTTACATAGTTAGTACGGTCGAAAAAAGACATATGTCCATCACGTTCAACCAGGGAATTAAGGGGTAGGGGTGTGGCGCGATATTGGGGAAGGGATGAGATTTTATATTTCTTCATAAGCATTAATCTTATTTTGTCAATTAGGAACATTCAGCACCCACCCGCTATCAAGGCAGCTGCCTATCATGTCATGCCCTACCTGCACAGGTGTGCTGGCTACTCAAATGATCCAATTAAGGAGGCCATTTAGTCAGCAGCAGCAGAAGTCCTGTGCCTGGACGCTCCAACAGGGGCCAGACACAAGCAGAAGCAGAAGCAGCAGAAGCAGCAGCAGCACCACCTTTTGTTTTTTGGCTGCAGCAGCAGCAAGGCCCACAGGGCTGGCTAGCTGGCTAGCCAGCAAGCAGGTAGCAATGAAAGTAGGAATCTTTCTTTTTAACCCTGTAAGGGGGTGGTGCACTGTACCCGAAGATACTGCCATATCGGGTCAATGCATAGGGCGACGGAAGCAAGCTTCGAAATCGGCCCCCGTTCTCAAAAATCCATTTAATATATGGTCCCCAGATAGGGGACGTATCAGATATTAAACTGATAAGAACAGATACTACACTTGATCTTAGCCAAAAGGCCGAGAAGCGATAACCGTGAAAGGGGCGGGCCCAACAAGGTCCCCTTCATGGGCACTATCACTGCTTGCTGTCAGGGAGGCTGCCAGACAATTTTCCATGCACACTCTGGGCTGGGGGGCAGTCAACCACCAGTACACACAGCAGAACCTAAACCCATACCATTATTGCTAAGCAGCAAGACAGGGGCCCATTGCACTCCCACGGGGCCTTTTTAAATGCAATCCATAACCCGGATTTGCCAGGAACCCTTCTTACTCCTCCTACTTGCATGTGACACTGGGCTTAGGATCTGCATAGGAAACACACACACAAGCACACACCTACCTTTGTTGCCTGCAGATGCCTCCTTGGCTGTCCCCAAACGGTATCAAACCAACACCCACGGGAAGCTGTAAGCATAGAGGACATGCCTGCACCCCATTGGACTTACCTGTGTGGGTTAAATCCGGGTTATTTGACAACCTATGGCGGTGATGGTTCTGCTCAGGCAGAGCAGTGCTGATGCTCCTCATAAAGCTGTCGCTGCTGTGAAGGTTCTAGGTGACATCACAAATCCCTTTGGTTACATACACAACAAAGCTGGGTTGTTGTTGTTTACACTCTGCAAGGCCTGTGGAAGTGAGTGACATCATAGCACTGTAGTTCTGAGGGTTCAAGATGGATGCAACAATCTCCTGTTGCTTCTATGAAGGCCGTAATAGACGACATCACCAAACAGCTCCATAGTCACATACACAGCAAAGGAGAGATGTTGTTTACACCTAGTGATGTCAGTGGTATTGAGTGACATCACAGCACAGTGCTAAGGCTCCTGGGCCTGGACACAGCAGCGGCTGCAATATCTCAACGGAGAATACGTTTATATCTATATGTGTGTGTGCGCATATATATATATATATATATATATATATATATATATATATATATATTCTCCGCCGAAATCACTTTTAAACCCATTTCCACCTTTTTTTCCCTTCTCTTCCTCTTACTTTTTTTTCACGTTTTTTTACGTTTTTCTCCTTTTCGCCTCTTTTCTGGGCGTATTATTCTTCTTTTTCTTCTTTTTTTTCGTCTAATGCATACCCCATCAGTGCAGCAATGCTTATTCAATACCGCCAGCAGATGGAGACACTGGGGGATAATTTTCTAAGGATTTATACTGATTTTTCCTGTCTGAATTTGTCGCACAGAAAGTTGCAGGCCAAATATGTGTGACATTTCTGCGACTTTAGCTTCTAGAGCATTTTTACAACATTATACATAGGTGCTGAATACATAAAAAGCGACTGTTCAGCGACAGACAAGTCGCATCGGCTGAAAGTAGGCCAGAATGTCAGTCCATGTTGGAGCAGGTTTAGATACAGTCTAAAGCATAGATCTCAAAGTCTGTGCACAGAATTTAGCAAGGGCCTCGCACCTTCTGATGCATCAGGTAGGTGCACAATAGCATAGCCTAACCCTCTGTACTTTGGTCTATATTGATGCGGGACATAGACAGCCAGCTGATGACCAATCCATTAGTGCAATGGATGGCTGGAAGCATTTGTCTTTGCCTTTGCAATACCACAGAAGCAATGCATGGTCAATGTACAGCAATGACACACCTGTGTGAACAGCCAGGAGACCCCCCCCCCCCCATGTTATGTTACATAGTTACATAGTTAGTACGGTCGAAAAAAGACATATGTCCATCACGTTCAACCAGGGAATTAAGGGGTAGGGGTGTGGCGCGATATTGGGGAAGGGATGAGATTTTATATTTCTTCATAAGCATTAATCTTATTTTGTCAATTAGGAACATTCAGCACCCACCCGCTATCAAGGCAGCTGCCTATCATGTCATGCCCTACCTGCACAGGTGTGCTGGCTACTCAAATGATCCAATTAAGGAGGCCATTTAGTCAGCAGCAGCAGAAGTCCTGTGCCTGGACGCTCCAACAGGGGCCAGACACAAGCAGAAGCAGAAGCAGCAGAAGCAGCAGCAGCACCACCTTTTGTTTTTTGGCTGCAGCAGCAGCAAGGCCCACAGGGCTGGCTAGCTGGCTAGCCAGCAAGCACAATGAAAGTAGGAATCTTTCTTTTTAACCCTGTAAGGGGGTGGTGCACTGTACCCGAAGATACTGCCATATCGGGTCAATGCATAGGGCGACGGAAGCAAGCTTCGAAATCGGCCCCCCGTTCTCAAAAATCCATTTAATATATGGTCCCCAGATAGGGGACGTATCAGATATTAAACTGATAAGAACAGATACTACACTTGATCTTAGCCAAAAGGCCGAGAAGCGATAACCGTGAAAGGGGCGGGCCCAACAAGGTCCCCTTCATGGGCACTATCACTGCTTGCTGTCAGGGAGGCTGCCAGACAATTTTCCATGCACACTCTGGGCTGGGGGGCAGTCAACCACCAGTACACACAGCAGAACCTAAACCCATACCATTATTGCTAAGCAGCAAGACAGGGGCCCATTGCACTCCCACGGGGCCTTTTTAAATGCAATCCATAACCCGGATTTGCCAGGAACCCTTCTTACTCCTCCCTACTTGCATGTGACACTGGGCTTAGGATCTGCATAGGAAACACACACACAAGCACACACCTACCTTTGTTGCCTGCAGATGCCTCCTTGGCTGTCCCCCAAACGGTATCAAACCAACACCCACGGGAAGCTGTAAGCATAGAGGACATGCCCTGCACCCCATTGGACTTACCTGTGTGGGTTAAATCCGGGTTATTTGACAACCTATGGCGGTGATGGTTCTGCTCAGGCAGAGCAGTGCTGATGCTCCTCATAAAGCTGTCGCTGCTGTGAAGGTTCTAGGTGACATCACAAATCCCTTTGGTTACATACACAACAAAGCTGGGTTGTTGTTGTTTACACTCTGCAAGGCCTGTGGAAGTGAGTGACATCATAGCACTGTAGTTCTGAGGGGTTCAAGATGGATGCAACAATCTCCTGTTGCTTCTATGAAGGCCGTAATAGACGACATCACCAAACAGCTCCATAGTCACATACACAGCAAAGGAGAGATGTTGTTTACACCTAGTGATGTCAGTGGTATTGAGTGACATCACAGCACAGTGCTAAGGCTCCTGGGCCTGGACACAGCAGCGGCTGCAATATCTCAACGGAGAATACGTTTATATCTATATGTGTGTGTGCGCATATATATATATATATATATATATATATATATATATTTCTCCGCCGAAATCACTTTTAAACCCATTTCCACCTTTTTTTCCCTTCTCTTCCTCTTACTTTTTTTTCACGTTTTTTTACGTTTTTCTCCTTTTCGCCTCTTTTCTGGGCGTATTATTCTTCTTTTTCTTCTTTTTTTTCGTCTAATGCATACCCCATCAGTGCAGCAATGCTTATTCAATACCGCCAGCAGATGGAGACACTGGGGGATAATTTTCTAAGGATTTATACTGATTTTTCCTGTCTGAATTTGTCGCACAGAAAGTTGCAGGCCAAATATGTGTGACATTTCTGCGACTTTAGCTTCTAGAGCATTTTTACAACATTATACATAGGTGCTGAATACATAAAAAGCGACTGTTCAGCGACAGACAAGTCGCATCGGCTGAAAGTAGGCCAGAATGTCAGTCCATGTTGGAGCAGGTTTAGATACAGTCTAAAGCATAGATCTCAAAGTCTGTGCACAGAATTTAGCAAGGGCCTCGCACCTTCTGATGCATCAGGTAGGTGCACAATAGCATAGCCTAACCCTCTGTACTTTGGTCTATATTGATGCGGGACATAGACAGCCAGCTGATGACCAATCCATTAGTGCAATGGATGGCTGGAAGCATTTGTCTTTGCCTTTGCAATACCACAGAAGCAATGCATGGTCAATGTACAGCAATGACACACCTGTGTGAACAGCCAGGAGACCCCCCCCCCCCCCATGTTATGTTACATAGTTACATAGTTAGTACGGTCGAAAAAAGACATATGTCCATCACGTTCAACCAGGGAATTAAGGGGTAGGGGTGTGGCGCGATATTGGGGAAGGGATGAGATTTTATATTTCTTCATAAGCATTAATCTTATTTTGTCAATTAGGAACATTCAGCACCCACCCGCTATCAAGGCAGCTGCCTATCATGTCATGCCCTACCTGCACAGGTGTGCTGGCTACTCAAATGATCCAATTAAGGAGGCCATTTAGTCAGCAGCAGCAGAAGTCCTGTGCCTGGACGCTCCAACAGGGGCCAGACACAAGCAGAAGCAGAAGCAGCAGAAGCAGCAGCAGCACAAGCAGCAGCAGCACCACCTTTTGTTTTTTGGCTGCAGCAGCAGCAGCAAGGCCCACAGGGCTGGCTAGCTGGCTAGCCAGCAAGCAGGTAGCAATGAAAGTAGGAATCTTTCTTTTTAACCCTGTAAGGGGGTGGTGCACTGTACCCGAAGATACTGCCATATCGGGTCAATGCATAGGGCGACGGAAGCAAGCTTCTAAATCGGCCCCCGTTCTCAAAAATCCATTTAATATATGGTCCCCAGATAGGGGACGTATCAGATATTAAACTGATAAGAACAGATACTACACTTGATCTTAGCCAAAAGGCCGAGAAGCGATAACCGTGAAAGGGGCGGGCCCAACAAGGTCCCCTTCATGGGCACTATCACTGCTTGCTGTCAGGGAGGCTGCCAGACAATTTTCCATGCACACTCTGGGCTGGGGGGCAGTCAACCACCAGTACACACAGCAGAACCTAAACCCATACCATTATTGCTAAGCAGCAAGACAGGGGCCCATTGCACTCCCACGGGGCCTTTTTAAATGCAATCCATAACCCGGATTTGCCAGGAACCCTTCTTACTCCTCCTACTTGCATGTGACACTGGGCTTAGGATCTGCATAGGAAACACACACACAAGCACACACCTACCTTTGTTGCCTGCAGATGCCTCCTTGGCTGTCCCCAAACGGTATCAAACCAACACCCACGGGAAGCTGTAAGCATAGAGGACATGCCTGCACCCCATTGGACTTACCTGTGTGGGTTAAATCCGGGTTATTTGACAACCTATGGCGGTGATGGTTCTGCTCAGGCAGAGCAGTGCTGATGCTCCTCATAAAGCTGTCGCTGCTGTGAAGGTTCTAGGTGACATCACAAATCCCTTTGGTTACATACACAACAAAGCTGGGTTGTTGTTGTTTACACTCTGCAAGGCCTGTGGAAGTGAGTGACATCATAGCACTGTAGTTCTGAGGGTTCAAGATGGATGCAACAATCTCCTGTTGCTTCTATGAAGGCCGTAATAGACGACATCACCAAACAGCTCCATAGTCACATACACAGCAAAGGAGAGATGTTGTTTACACCTAGTGATGTCAGTGGTATTGAGTGACATCACAGCACAGTGCTAAGGCTCCTGGGCCTGGACACAGCAGCGGCTGCAATATCTCAACGGAGAATACGTTTATATCTATATGTGTGTGTGCGCATATATATATATATATATATATATATATATATATATATATATATTTCTCCGCCGAAATCACTTTTAAACCCATTTCCACCTTTTTTTCCCTTCTCTTCCTCTTACTTTTTTTTCACGTTTTTTTACGTTTTTCTCCTTTTCGCCTCTTTTCTGGGCGTATTATTCTTCTTTTTCTTCTTTTTTTTCGTCTAATGCATACCCCATCAGTGCAGCAATGCTTATTCAATACCGCCAGCAGATGGAGACACTGGGGGATAATTTTCTAAGGATTTATACTGATTTTTCCTGTCTGAATTTGTCGCACAGAAAGTTGCAGGCCAAATATGTGTGACATTTCTGCGACTTTAGCTTCTAGAGCATTTTTACAACATTATACATAGGTGCTGAATACATAAAAAGCGACTGTTCAGCGACAGACAAGTCGCATCGGCTGAAAGTAGGCCAGAATGTCAGTCCATGTTGGAGCAGGTTTAGATACAGTCTAAAGCATAGATCTCAAAGTCTGTGCACAGAATTTAGCAAGGGCCTCGCACCTTCTGATGCATCAGGTAGGTGCACAATAGCATAGCCTAACCCTCTGTACTTTGGTCTATATTGATGCGGGACATAGACAGCCAG
Source organism: Hyla sarda (assembly GCF_029499605.1). Lineage (NCBI taxonomy): Eukaryota > Metazoa > Chordata > Amphibia > Anura > Hylidae > Hyla > Hyla sarda. The sequence goes on along the minus strand of NW_026608127.1, from coordinate 35,475 downwards.
CTGATGACCAATCCATTAGTGCAATGGATGGCTGGAAGCATTTGTCTTTGCCTTTGCAATACCACAGAAGCAATGCATGGTCAATGTACAGCAATGACACACCTGTGTGAACAGCCAGGAGACCCCCCCCCCCCCCATGTTATGTTACATAGTTACATAGTTAGTACGGTCGAAAAAAGACATATGTCCATCACGTTCAACCAGGGAATTAAGGGGTAGGGGTGTGGCGCGATATTGGGGAAGGGATGAGATTTTATATTTCTTCATAAGCATTAATCTTATTTTGTCAATTAGGAACATTCAGCACCCACCCGCTATCAAGGCAGCTGCCTATCATGTCATGCCCTACCTGCACAGGTGTGCTGGCTACTCAAATGATCCAATTAAGGAGGCCATTTAGTCAGCAGCAGCAGAAGTCCTGTGCCTGGACGCTCCAACAGGGGCCAGACACAAGCAGAAGCAGAAGCAGCAGAAGCAGCAGCAGCACCACCTTTTGTTTTTTGGCTGCAGCAGCAGCAAGGCCCACAGGGCTGGCTAGCTGGCTAGCCAGCAAGCAGGTAGCAATGAAAGTAGGAATCTTTCTTTTTAACCCTGTAAGGGGGTGGTGCACTGTACCCGAAGATACTGCCATATCGGGTCAATGCATAGGGCGACGGAAGCAAGCTTCGAAATCGGCCCCCGTTCTCAAAAATCCATTTAATATATGGTCCCCAGATAGGGGACGTATCAGATATTAAACTGATAAGAACAGATACTACACTTGATCTTAGCCAAAAGGCCGAGAAGCGATAACCGTGAAAGGGGCGGGCCCAACAAGGTCCCCTTCATGGGCACTATCACTGCTTGCTGTCAGGGAGGCTGCCAGACAATTTTCCATGCACACTCTGGGCTGGGGGGCAGTCAACCACCAGTACACACAGCAGAACCTAAACCCATACCATTATTGCTAAGCAGCAAGACAGGGGCCCATTGCACTCCCACGGGGCCTTTTTAAATGCAATCCATAACCCGGATTTGCCAGGAACCCTTCTTACTCCTCCTACTTGCATGTGACACTGGGCTTAGGATCTGCATAGGAAACACACACACAAGCACACACCTACCTTTGTTGCCTGCAGATGCCTCCTTGGCTGTCCCCAAACGGTATCAAACCAACACCCACGGGAAGCTGTAAGCATAGAGGACATGCCTGCACCCCATTGGACTTACCTGTGTGGGTTAAATCCGGGTTATTTGACAACCTATGGCGGTGATGGTTCTGCTCAGGCAGAGCAGTGCTGATGCTCCTCATAAAGCTGTCGCTGCTGTGAAGGTTCTAGGTGACAAGCTGGGTTGTTGTTGTTTACACTCTGCAAGGCCTGTGGAAGTGAGTGACATCATAGCACTGTAGTTCTGAGGGTTCAAGATGGATGCAACAATCTCCTGTTGCTTCTATGAAGGCCGTAATAGACGACATCACCAAACAGCTCCATAGTCACATACACAGCAAAGGAGAGATGTTGTTTACACCTAGTGATGTCAGTGGTATTGAGTGACATCACAGCACAGTGCTAAGGCTCCTGGGCCTGGACACAGCAGCGGCTGCAATATCTCAACGGAGAATACGTTTATATCTATATGTGTGTGTGCGCATATATATATATATATATATATATATATATATATATATATATATATATATTTCTCCGCCGAAATCACTTTTAAACCCATTTCCACCTTTTTTTCCCTTCTCTTCCTCTTACTTTTTTTTCACGTTTTTTTACGTTTTTCTCCTTTTCGCCTCTTTTCTGGGCGTATTATTCTTCTTTTTCTTCTTTTTTTTCGTCTAATGCATACCCCATCAGTGCAGCAATGCTTATTCAATACCGCCAGCAGATGGAGACACTGGGGGATAATTTTCTAAGGATTTATACTGATTTTTCCTGTCTGAATTTGTCGCACAGAAAGTTGCAGGCCAAATATGTGTGACATTTCTGCGACTTTAGCTTCTAGAGCATTTTTACAACATTATACATAGGTGCTGAATACATAAAAAGCGACTGTTCAGCGACAGACAAGTCGCATCGGCTGAAAGTAGGCCAGAATGTCAGTCCATGTTGGAGCAGGTTTAGATACAGTCTAAAGCATAGATCTCAAAGTCTGTGCACAGAATTTAGCAAGGGCCTCGCACCTTCTGATGCATCAGGTAGGTGCACAATAGCATAGCCTAACCCTCTGTACTTTGGTCTATATTGATGGGACATAGACAGCCAGCTGATGACCAATCCATTAGTGCAATGGATGGCTGGAAGCATTTGTCTTTGCCTTTGCAATACCACAGAAGCAATGCATGGTCAATGTACAGCAATGACACACCTGTGTGAACAGCCAGGAGACCCCCCCCCCCCCCCATGTTATGTTACATAGTTACATAGTTAGTACGGTCGAAAAAAGACATATGTCCATCACGTTCAACCAGGGAATTAAGGGGTAGGGGTGTGGCGCGATATTGGGGAAGGGATGAGATTTTATATTTCTTCATAAGCATTAATCTTATTTTGTCAATTAGGAACATTCAGCACCCACCCGCTATCAAGGCAGCTGCCTATCATGTCATGCCCTACCTGCACAGGTGTGCTGGCTACTCAAATGATCCAATTAAGGAGGCCATTTAGTCAGCAGCAGCAGAAGTCCTGTGCCTGGACGCTCCAACAGGGGCCAGACACAAGCAGAAGCAGAAGCAGCAGAAGCAGCAGCAGCACCACCTTTTGTTTTTTGGCTGCAGCAGCAGCAAGGCCCACAGGGCTGGCTAGCTGGCTAGCCAGCAAGCAGGTAGCAATGAAAGTAGGAATCTTTCTTTTTAACCCTGTAAGGGGGTGGTGCACTGTACCCGAAGATACTGCCATATCGGGTCAATGCATAGGGCGACGGAAGCAAGCTTCGAAATCGGCCCCCGTTCTCAAAAATCCATTTAATATATGGTCCCCAGATAGGGGACGTATCAGATATTTAAACTGATAAGAACAGATACTACACTTGATCTTAGCCAAAAGGCCGAGAAGCGATAACCGTGAAAGGGGCGGGCCCAACAAGGTCCCCTTCATGGGCACTATCACTGCTTGCTGTCAGGGAGGCTGCCAGACAATTTTCCATGCACACTCTGGGCTGGGGGGCAGTCAACCACCAGTACACACAGCAGAACCTAAACCCATACCATTATTGCTAAGCAGCAAGACAGGGGGCCCATTGCACTCCCACGGGGCCTTTTTAAATGCAATCCATAACCCGGATTTGCCAGGAACCCTTCTTACTCCTCCTACTTGCATGTGACACTGGGCTTAGGATCTGCATAGGAAACACACACACAAGCACACACCTACCTTTGTTGCCTGCAGATGCCTCCTTGGCTGTCCCCAAACGGTATCAAACCAACACCCACGGGAAGCTGTAAGCATAGAGGACATGCCTGCACCCCATTGGACTTACCTGTGTGGGTTAAATCCGGGTTATTTGACAACCTATGGCGGTGATGGTTCTGCTCAGGCAGAGCAGTGCTGATGCTCCTCATAAAGCTGTCGCTGCTGTGAAGGTTCTAGGTGACATCACAAATCCCTTTGGTTACATACACAACAAAGCTGGGTTGTTGTTGTTTACACTCTGCAAGGCCTGTGGAAGTGAGTGACATCATAGCACTGTAGTTCTGAGGGTTCAAGATGGATGCAACAATCTCCTGTTGCTTCTATGAAGGCCGTAATAGACGACATCACCAAACAGCTCCATAGTCACATACACAGCAAAGGAGAGATGTTGTTTACACCTAGTGATGTCAGTGGTATTGAGTGACATCACAGCACAGTGCTAAGGCTCCTGGCCTGGACACAGCAGCGGCTGCAATATCTCAACGGAGAATACGTTTATATCTATATGTGTGTGTGCGCATATATATATATATATATATATATATATATATATATATATATATATTTCTCCGCCGAAATCACTTTTAAACCCATTTCCACCTTTTTTTCCCTTCTCTTCCTCTTACTTTTTTTTCACGTTTTTTTACGTTTTTCTCCTTTTCGCCTCTTTTCTGGGCGTATTATTCTTCTTTTTCTTCTTTTTTTTCGTCTAATGCATACCCCATCAGTGCAGCAATGCTTATTCAATACCGCCAGCAGATGGAGACACTGGGGATAATTTTCTAAGGATTTATACTGATTTTTCCTGTCTGAATTTGTCGCACAGAAAGTTGCAGGCCAAATATGTGTGACATTTCTGCGACTTTAGCTTCTAGAGCATTTTTACAACATTATACATAGGTGCTGAATACATAAAAAGCGACTGTTCAGCGACAGACAAGTCGCATCGGCTGAAAGTAGGCCAGAATGTCAGTCCATGTTGGAGCAGGTTTAGATACAGTCTAAAGCATAGATCTCAAAGTCTGTGCACAGAATTTAGCAAGGGCCTCGCACCTTCTGATGCATCAGGTAGGTGCACAATAGCATAGCCTAACCCTCTGTACTTTGGTCTATATTGATGCGGGACATAGACAGCCAGCTGATGACCAATCCATTAGTGCAATGGATGGCTGGAAGCATTTGTCTTTGCCTTTGCAATACCACAGAAGCAATGCATGGTCAATGTACAGCAATGACACACCTGTGTGAACAGCCAGGAGACCCCCCCCCCCCCCCCATGTTATGTTACATAGTTACATAGTTAGTACGGTCGAAAAAAGACATATGTCCATCACGTTCAACCAGGGAATTAAGGGGGTAGGGGTGTGGCGCGATATTGGGGAAGGGATGAGATTTTATATTTCTTCATAAGCATTAATCTTATTTTGTCAATTAGGAACATTCAGCACCCACCCGCTATCAAGGCAGCTGCCTATCATGTCATGCCCTACCTGCACAGGTGTGCTGGCTACTCAAATGATCCAATTAAGGAGGCCATTTAGTCAGCAGCAGCAGAAGTCCTGTGCCTGGACGCTCCAACAGGGGCCAGACACAAGCAGAAGCAGAAGCAGCAGAAGCAGCAGCAGCACCACCTTTTGTTTTTTGGCTGCAGCAGCAGCAAGGCCCACAGGGCTGGCTAGCTGGCTAGCCAGCAAGCAGGTAGCAATGAAAGTAGGAATCTTTCTTTTTAACCCTGTAAGGGGGTGGTGCACTGTACCCGAAGATACTGCCATATCGGGTCAATGCATAGGGCGACGGAAGCAAGCTTCGAAATCGGCCCCCGTTCTCAAAAATCCATTTAATATATGGTCCCCAGATAGGGGACGTATCAGATATTAAACTGATAAGAACAGATACTACACTTGATCTTAGCCAAAAGGCCCGAGAAGCGATAACCGTGAAAGGGGCGGGCCCAACAAGGTCCCCTTCATGGGCACTATCACTGCTTGCTGTCAGGGAGGCTGCCAGACAATTTTCCATGCACACTCTGGGCTGGGGGGCAGTCAACCACCAGTACACACAGCAGAACCTAAACCCATACCATTATTGCTAAGCAGCAAGACAGGGGCCCATTGCACTCCCACGGGGCCTTTTTAAATGCAATCCATAACCCGGATTTGCCAGGAACCCTTCTTACTCCTCCTACTTGCATGTGACACTGGGCTTAGGATCTGCATAGGAAACACACACACAAGCACACACCTACCTTTGTTGCCTGCAGATGCCTCCTTGGCTGTCCCCCAAACGGTATCAAACCAACACCCACGGGAAGCTGTAAGCATAGAGGACATGCCTGCACCCCATTGGACTTACCTGTGTGGGTTAAATCCGGGTTATTTGACAACCTATGGCGGTGATGGTTCTGCTCAGGCAGAGCAGTGCTGATGCTCCTCATAAAGCTGTCGCTGCTGTGAAGGTTCTAGGTGACATCACAAATCCCTTTGGTTACATACACAACAAAGCTGGGTTGTTGTTGTTTACACTCTGCAAGGCCTGTGGAAGTGAGTGACATCATAGCACTGTAGTTCTGAGGGTTCAAGATGGATGCAACAATCTCCTGTTGCTTCTATGAAGGCCGTAATAGACGACATCACCAAACAGCTCCATAGTCACATACACAGCAAAGGAGAGATGTTGTTTACACCTAGTGATGTCAGTGGTATTGAGTGACATCACAGCACAGTGCTAAGGCTCCTGGGCCTGGACACAGCAGCGGCTGCAATATCTCAACGGAGAATACGTTTATATCTATATGTGTGTGTGCGCATATATATATATATATATATATATATATATATATATATATATATATATTTCTCCGCCGAAATCACTTTTAAACCCATTTCCACCTTTTTTTCCCCTTCTCTTCCTCTTACTTTTTTTTCACGTTTTTTTACGTTTTTCTCCTTTTCGCCTCTTTTCTGGGCGTATTATTCTTCTTTTTCTTCTTTTTTTTCGTCTAATGCATACCCCATCAGTGCAGCAATGCTTATTCAATACCGCCAGCAGATGGAGACACTGGGGGATAATTTTCTAAGGATTTATACTGATTTTTCCTGTCTGAATTTGTCGCACAGAAAGTTGCAGGCCAAATATGTGTGACATTTCTGCGACTTTAGCTTCTAGAGCATTTTTACAACATTATACATAGGTGCTGAATACATAAAAAGCGACTGTTCAGCGACAGACAAGTCGCATCGGCTGAAAGTAGGCCAGAATGTCAGTCCATGTTGGAGCAGGTTTAGATACAGTCTAAAGCATAGATCTCAAAGTCTGTGCACAGAATTTAGCAAGGCCTCGCACCTTCTGATGCATCAGGTAGGTGCACAATAGCATAGCCTAACCCTCTGTACTTTGGTCTATATTGATGCGGGACATAGACAGCCAGCTGATGACCAATCCATTAGTGCAATGGATGGCTGGAAGCATTTGTCTTTGCCTTTGCAATACCACAGAAGCAATGCATGGTCAATGTACAGCAATGACACACCTGTGTGAACAGCCAGGAGACCCCCCCCCCCCCCCCCCCCCCATGTTATGTTACATAGTTACATAGTTAGTACGGTCGAAAAAAGACATATGTCCATCACGTTCAACCAGGGAATTAAGGGGTAGGGGGTGTGGCGCGATATTGGGGAAGGGATGAGATTTTATATTTCTTCATAAGCATTAATCTTATTTTGTCAATTAGGAACATTCAGCACCCACCCGCTATCAAGGCAGCTGCCTATCATGTCATGCCCTACCTGCACAGGTGTGCTGGCTACTCAAATGATCCAATTAAGGAGGCCATTTAGTCAGCAGCAGCAGAAGTCCTGTGCCTGGACGCTCCAACAGGGGCCAGACACAAGCAGAAGCAGAAGCAGCAGAAGCAGCAGCAGCACCACCTTTTGTTTTTTGGCTGCAGCAGCAGCAAGGCCCACAGGGCTGGCTAGCTGGCTAGCCAGCAAGCAGGTAGCAATGAAAGTAGGAATCTTTCTTTTTAACCCTGTAAGGGGGTGGTGCACTGTACCCGAAGATACTGCCATATCGGGTCAATGCATAGGGCGACGGAAGCAAGCTTCGAAATCGGCCCCCGTTCTCAAAAATCCATTTAATATATGGTCCCCAGATAGGGGACGTATCAGATATTAAACTGATAAGAACAGATACTACACTTGATCTTAGCCAAAAGGCCGAGAAGCGATAACCGTGAAAGGGGCGGGCCCAACAAGGTCCCCTTCATGGGCACTATCACTGCTTGCTGTCAGGGAGGCTGCCAGACAATTTTCCATGCACACTCTGGGCTGGGGGGCAGTCAACCACCAGTACACACAGCAGAACCTAAACCCATACCATTATTGCTAAGCAGCAAGACAGGGGGCCCATTGCACTCCCACGGGGCCTTTTTAAATGCAATCCATAACCCGGATTTGCCAGGAACCCTTCTTACTCCTCCTACTTGCATGTGACACTGGGCTTAGGATCTGCATAGGAAACACACACACAAGCACACACCTACCTTTGTTGCCTGCAGATGCCTCCTTGGCTGTCCCCAAACGGTATCAAACCAACACCCACGGGAAGCTGTAAGCATAGAGGACATGCCTGCACCCCATTGGACTTACCTGTGTGGGTTAAATCCGGGTTATTTGACAACCTATGGCGGTGATGGTTCTGCTCAGGCAGAGCAGTGCTGATGCTCCTCATAAAGCTGTCGCTGCTGTGAAGGTTCTAGGTGACATCACAAATCCCTTTGGTTACATACACAACAAAGCTGGGTTGTTGTTGTTTACACTCTGCAAGGCCTGTGGAAGTGAGTGACATCATAGCACTGTAGTTCTGAGGGTTCAAGATGGATGCAACAATCTCCTGTTGCTTCTATGAAGGCCGTAATAGACAACATCACCAAACAGCTCCATAGTCACATACACAGCAAAGGAGAGATGTTGTTTACACCTAGTGATGTCAGTGGTATTGAGTGACATCACAGCACAGTGCTAAGGCTCCTGGGCCTGGACACAGCAGCGGCTGCAATATCTCAACGGAGAATACGTTTATATCTATATGTGTGTGTGCGCATATATATATATATATATATATATATATATATATATATATATATTTCTCCGCCGAAATCACTTTTAAACCCATTTCCACCTTTTTTTCCCTTCTCTTCCTCTTACTTTTTTTTCACGTTTTTTTACGTTTTTCTCCTTTTCGCCTCTTTTCTGGGCGTATTATTCTTCTTTTTCTTCTTTTTTTTCGTCTAATGCATACCCCATCAGTGCAGCAATGCTTATTCAATACCGCCAGCAGATGGAGACACTGGGGGATAATTTTCTAAGGATTTATACTGATTTTTCCTGTCTGAATTTGTCGCACAGAAAGTTGCAGGCCAAATATGTGTGACATTTCTGCGACTTTAGCTTCTAGAGCATTTTTACAACATTATACATAGGTGCTGAATACATAAAAAGCGACTGTTCAGCGACAGACAAGTCGCATCGGCTGAAAGTAGGCCAGAATGTCAGTCCATGTTGGAGCAGGTTTAGATACAGTCTAAAGCATAGATCTCAAAGTCTGTGCACAGAATTTAGCAAGGGCCTCGCACCTTCTGATGCATCAGGTAGGTGCACAATAGCATAGCCTAACCCTCTGTACTTTGGTCTATATTGATGCGGGACATAGACAGCCAGCTGATGACCAATCCATTAGTGCAATGGATGGCTGGAAGCATTTGTCTTTGCCTTTGCAATACCACAGAAGCAATGCATGGTCAATGTACAGCAATGACACACCTGTGTGAACAGCCAGGAGACCCCCCCCCCCCCCATGTTATGTTACATAGTTACATAGTTAGTACGGTCGAAAAAAGACATATGTCCATCACGTTCAACCAGGGAATTAAGGGGTAGGGGTGTGGCGCGATATTGGGGAAGGGATGAGATTTTATATTTCTTCATAAGCATTAATCTTATTTTGTCAATTAGGAACATTCAGCACCCACCCGCTATCAAGGCAGCTGCCTATCATGTCATGCCCTACCTGCACAGGTGTGCTGGCTACTCAAATGATCCAATTAAGGAGGCCATTTAGTCAGCAGCAGCAGAAGTCCTGTGCCTGGACGCTCCAACAGGGGCCAGACACAAGCAGAAGCAGAAGCAGCAGAAGCAGCAGCAGCACCACCTTTTGTTTTTTGGCTGCAGCAGCAGCAAGGCCCACAGGGCTGGCTAGCTGGCTAGCCAGCAAGCAGGTAGCAATGAAAGTAGGAATCTTTCTTTTTAACCCTGTAAGGGGGTGGTGCACTGTACCCGAAGATACTGCCATATCGGGTCAATGCATAGGGCGACGGAAGCAAGCTTCGAAATCGGCCCCCGTTCTCAAAAATCCATTAATATATGGTCCCCAGATAGGGGACGTATCAGATATTAAACTGATAAGAACAGATACTACACTTGATCTTAGCCAAAAGGCCGAGAAGCGATAACCGTGAAAGGGGCGGGCCCAACAAGGTCCCCTTCATGGGCACTATCACTGCTTGCTGTCAGGGAGGCTGCCAGACAATTTTCCATGCACACTCTGGGCTGGGGGGCAGTCAACCACCAGTACACACAGCAGAACCTAAACCCATACCATTATTGCTAAGCAGCAAGACAGGGGCCCATTGCACTCCCACGGGGCCTTTTTAAATGCAATCCATAACCCGGATTTGCCAGGAACCCTTCTTACTCCTCCTACTTGCATGTGACACTGGGCTTAGGATCTGCATAGGAAACACACACACAAGCACACACCTACCTTTGTTGCCTGCAGATGCCTCCTTGGCTGTCCCCAAACGGTATCAAACCAACACCCACGGGAAGCTGTAAGCATAGAGGACATGCCTGCACCCCATTGGACTTACCTGTGTGGGTTAAATCCGGGTTATTTGACAACCTATGGCGGTGATGGTTCTGCTCAGGCAGAGCAGTGCTGATGCTCCTCATAAAGCTGTCGCTGCTGTGAAGGTTCTAGGTGACATCACAAATCCCTTTGGTTACATACACAACAAAGCTGGGTTGTTGTTGTTTACACTCTGCAAGGCCTGTGGAAGTGAGTGACATCATAGCACTGTAGTTCTGAGGGTTCAAGATGGATGCAACAATCTCCTGTTGCTTCTATGAAGGCCGTAATAGACGACATCACCAAACAGCTCCATAGTCACATACACAGCAAAGGAGAGATGTTGTTTACACCTAGTGATGTCAGTGGTATTGAGTGACATCACAGCACAGTGCTAAGGCTCCTGGGCCTGGACACAGCAGCGGCTGCAATATCTCAACGGAGAATACGTTTATATCTATATGTGTGTGTGCGCATATATATATATATATATATATATATATATATATATATATATATATATATTCTCCGCCGAAATCACTTTTAAACCCATTTCCACCTTTTTTTCCCTTCTCTTCCTCTTACTTTTTTTTCACGTTTTTTTACGTTTTTCTCCTTTTCGCCTCTTTTCTGGGCGTATTATTCTTCTTTTTCTTCTTTTTTTTCGTCTAATGCATACCCCATCAGTGCAGCAATGCTTATTCAATACCGCCAGCAGATGGAGACACTGGGGGATAATTTTCTAAGGATTTATACTGATTTTTCCTGTCTGAATTTGTCGCACAGAAAGTTGCAGGCCAAATATGTGTGACATTTCTGCGACTTTAGCTTCTAGAGCATTTTTACAACATTATACATAGGTGCTGAATACATAAAAAGCGACTGTTCAGCGACAGACAAGTCGCATCGGCTGAAAGTAGGCCAGAATGTCAGTCCATGTTGGAGCAGGTTTAGATACAGTCTAAAGCATAGATCTCAAAGTCTGTGCACAGAATTTAGCAAGGGCCTCGCACCTTCTGATGCATCAGGTAGGTGCACAATAGCATAGCCTAACCCTCTGTACTTTGGTCTATATTGATGCGGGACATAGACAGCCAGCTGATGACCAATCCATTAGTGCAATGGATGGCTGGAAGCATTTGTCTTTGCCTTTGCAATACCACAGAAGCAATGCATGGTCAATGTACAGCAATGACACACCTGTGTGAACAGCCAGGAGACCCCCCCCCCCCCCATGTTATGTTACATAGTTACATAGTTAGTACGGTCGAAAAAAGACATATGTCCATCACGTTCAACCAGGGAATTAAGGGGTAGGGGTGTGGCGCGATATTGGGGAAGGGATGAGATTTTATATTTCTTCATAAGCATTAATCTTATTTTGTCAATTAGGAACATTCAGCACCCACCCGCTATCAAGGCAGCTGCCTATCATGTCATGCCCTACCTGCACAGGTGTGCTGGCTACTCAAATGATCCAATTAAGGAGGCCATTTAGTCAGCAGCAGCAGAAGTCCTGTGCCTGGACGCTCCAACAGGGGCCAGACACAAGCAGAAGCAGAAGCAGCAGAAGCAGCAGCAGCACACCACCTTTTGTTTTTTGGCTGCAGCAGCAGCAAGGCCCACAGGGCTGGCTAGCTGGCTAGCCAGCAAGCAGGTAGCAATGAAAGTAGGAATCTTTCTTTTTAACCCTGTAAGGGGGTGGTGCACTGTACCCGAAGATACTGCCATATCGGGTCAATGCATAGGGCGACGGAAGCAAGCTTCGAAATCGGCCCCCGTTCTCAAAAATCCATTTAATATATGGTCCCCAGATAGGGGACGTATCAGATATTAAACTGATAAGAACAGATACTACACTTGATCTTAGCCAAAAGGCCGAGAAGCGATAACCGTGAAAGGGGCGGGCCCAACAAGGTCCCCTTCATGGGCACTATCACTGCTTGCTGTCAGGGAGGCTGCCAGACAATTTTCCATGCACACTCTGGGCTGGGGGGCAGTCAACCACCAGTACACACAGCAGAACCTAAACCCATACCATTATTGCTAAGCAGCAAGACAGGGGCCCATTGCACTCCCACGGGGCCTTTTTAAATGCAATCCATAACCCGGATTTGCCAGGAACCCTTCTTACTCCTCCTACTTGCATGTGACACTGGGCTTAGGATCTGCATAGGAAACACACACACAAGCACACACCTACCTTTGTTGCCTGCAGATGCCTCCTTGGCTGTCCCCAAACGGTATCAAACCAACACCCACGGGAAGCTGTAAGCATAGAGGACATGCCTGCACCCCATTGGACTTACCTGTGTGGGTTAAATCCGGGTTATTTGACAACCTATGGCGGTGATGGTTCTGCTCAGGCAGAGCAGTGCTGATGCTCCTCATAAAGCTGTCGCTGCTGTGAAGGTTCTAGGTGACATCACAAATCCCTTTGGTTACATACACAACAAAGCTGGGTTGTTGTTGTTTACACTCTGCAAGGCCTGTGGAAGTGAGTGACATCATAGCACTGTAGTTCTGAGGGTTCAAGATGGATGCAACAATCTCCTGTTGCTTCTATGAAGGCCGTAATAGACGACATCACCAAACAGCTCCATAGTCACATACACAGCAAAGGAGAGATGTTGTTTACACCTAGTGATGTCAGTGGTATTGAGTGACATCACAGCACAGTGCTAAGGCTCCTGGGCCTGGACACAGCAGCGGCTGCAATATCTCAACGGAGAATACGTTTATATCTATATGTGTGTGTGCGCATATATATATATATATATATATATATATATATATATATATATATATATATTCTCCGCCGAAATCACTTTTAAACCCATTTCCACCTTTTTTTCCCTTCTCTTCCTCTTACTTTTTTTTCACGTTTTTTTACGTTTTTCTCCTTTTCGCCTCTTTTCTGGGCGTATTATTCTTCTTTTTCTTCTTTTTTTTCGTCTAATGCATACCCCATCAGTGCAGCAATGCTTATTCAATACCGCCAGCAGATGGAGACACTGGGGGATAATTTTCTAAGGATTTATACTGATTTTTCCTGTCTGAATTTGTCGCACAGAAAGTTGCAGGCCAAATATGTGTGACATTTCTGCGACTTTAGCTTCTAGAGCATTTTTACAACATTATACATAGGTGCTGAATACATAAAAAGCGACTGTTCAGCGACAGACAAGTCGCATCGGCTGAAAGTAGGCCAGAATGTCAGTCCATGTTGGAGCAGGTTTAGATACAGTCTAAAGCATAGATCTCAAAGTCTGTGCACAGAATTTAGCAAGGGCCTCGCACCTTCTGATGCATCAGGTAGGTGCACAATAGCATAGCCTAACCCTCTGTACTTTGGTCTATATTGATGCGGGACATAGACAGCCAGCTGATGACCAATCCATTAGTGCAATGGATGGCTGGAAGCATTTGTCTTTGCCTTTGCAATACCACAGAAGCAATGCATGGTCAATGTACAGCAATGACACACCTGTGTGAACAGCCAGGAGACCCCCCCCCCCCCCCATGTTATGTTACATAGTTACATAGTTAGTACGGTCGAAAAAAGACATATGTCCATCACGTTCAACCAGGGAATTAAGGGGTAGGGGTGTGGCGCGATATTGGGGAAGGGATGAGATTTTATATTTCTTCATAAGCATTAATCTTATTTTGTCAATTAGGAACATTCAGCACCCACCCGCTATCAAGGCAGCTGCCTATCATGTCATGCCCTACCTGCACAGGTGTGCTGGCTACTCAAATGATCCAATTAAGGAGGCCATTTAGTCAGCAGCAGCAGAAGTCCTGTGCCTGGACGCTCCAACAGGGGCCAGACACAAGCAGAAGCAGAAGCAGCAGAAGCAGCAGCAGCACCACCTTTTGTTTTTTGGCTGCAGCAGCAGCAAGGCCCACAGGGCTGGCTAGCTGGCTAGCCAGCAAGCAGGTAGCAATGAAAGTAGGAATCTTTCTTTTTAACCCTGTAAGGGGGTGGTGCACTGTACCCGAAGATACTGCCATATCGGGTCAATGCATAGGGCGACGGAAGCAAGCTTCGAAATCGGCCCCCGTTCTCAAAAATCCATTTAATATATGGTCCCCAGATAGGGGACGTATCAGATATTAAACTGATAAGAACAGATACTACACTTGATCTTAGCCAAAAGGCCGAGAAGCGATAACCGTGAAAGGGGCGGGCCCAACAAGGTCCCCTTCATGGGCACTATCACTGCTTGCTGTCAGGGAGGCTGCCAGACAATTTTCCATGCACACTCTGGGCTGGGGGGCAGTCAACCACCAGTACACACAGCAGAACCTAAACCCATACCATTATTGCTAAGCAGCAAGACAGGGGCCCATTGCACTCCCACGGGGCCTTTTTAAATGCAATCCATAACCCGGATTTGCCAGGAACCCTTCTTACTCCTCCTACTTGCATGTGACACTGGGCTTAGGATCTGCATAGGAAACACACACACAAGCACACACCTACCTTTGTTGCCTGCAGATGCCTCCTTGGCTGTCCCCAAACGGTATCAAACCAACACCCACGGGAAGCTGTAAGCATAGAGGACATGCCTGCACCCCATTGGACTTACCTGTGTGGGTTAAATCCGGGTTATTTGACAACCTATGGCGGTGATGGTTCTGCTCAGGCAGAGCAGTGCTGATGCTCCTCATAAAGCTGTCGCTGCTGTGAAGGTTCTAGGTGACATCACAAATCCCTTTGGTTACATACACAACAAAGCTGGGTTGTTGTTGTTTACACTCTGCAAGGCCTGTGGAAGTGAGTGACATCATAGCACTGTAGTTCTGAGGGTTCAAGATGGATGCAACAATCTCCTGTTGCTTCTATGAAGGCCGTAATAGACGACATCACCAAACAGCTCCATAGTCACATACACAGCAAAGGAGAGATGTTGTTTACACCTAGTGATGTCAGTGGTATTGAGTGACATCACAGCACAGTGCTAAGGCTCCTGGGCCTGGACACAGCAGCGGCTGCAATATCTCAACGGAGAATACGTTTATATCTATATGTGTGTGTGCGCATATATATATATATATATATATATATATATATATATATATATATATATATTTCTCCGGAAATCACTTTTAAACCCATTTCCACCTTTTTTTCCCTTCTCTTCCTCTTACTTTTTTTTCACGTTTTTTTACGTTTTTCTCCTTTTCGCCTCTTTTCTGGGCGTATTATTCTTCTTTTTCTTCTTTTTTTTCGTCTAATGCATACCCCATCAGTGCAGCAATGCTTATTCAATACCGCCAGCAGATGGAGACACTGGGGGATAATTTTCTAAGGATTTATACTGATTTTTCCTGTCTGAATTTGTCGCACAGAAAGTTGCAGGCCAAATATGTGTGACATTTCTGCGACTTTAGCTTCTAGAGCATTTTTACAACATTATACATAGGTGCTGAATACATAAAAAGCGACTGTTCAGCGACAGACAAGTCGCATCGGCTGAAAGTAGGCCAGAATGTCAGTCCATGTTGGAGCAGGTTTAGATACAGTCTAAAGCATAGATCTCAAAGTCTGTGCACAGAATTTAGCAAGGGCCTCGCACCTTCTGATGCATCAGGTAGGTGCACAATAGCATAGCCTAACCCTCTGTACTTTGGTCTATATTGATGCGGGACATAGACAGCCAGCTGATGACCAATCCATTAGTGCAATGGATGGCTGGAAGCATTTGTCTTTGCCTTTGCAATACCACAGAAGCAATGCATGGTCAATGTACAGCAATGACACACCTGTGTGAACAGCCAGGAGACCCCCCCCCCCCCCCCATGTTATGTTACATAGTTACATAGTTAGTACGGTCGAAAAAAGACATATGTCCATCACGTTCAACCAGGGAATTAAGGGGTAGGGGTGTGGCGCGATATTGGGGAAGGGATGAGATTTTATATTTCTTCATAAGCATTAATCTTATTTTGTCAATTAGGAACATTCAGCACCCACCCGCTATCAAGGCAGCTGCCTATCATGTCATGCCCTACCTGCACAGGTGTGCTGGCTACTCAAATGATCCAATTAAGGAGGCCATTTAGTCAGCAGCAGCAGAAGTCCTGTGCCTGGACGCTCCAACAGGGGCCAGACACAAGCAGAAGCAGAAGCAGCAGAAGCAGCAGCAGCACCACCTTTTGTTTTTTGGCTGCAGCAGCAGCAAGGCCCACAGGGCTGGCTAGCTGGCTAGCCAGCAAGCAGGTAGCAATGAAAGTAGGAATCTTTCTTTTTAACCCTGTAAGGGGGTGGTGCACTGTACCCGAAGATACTGCCATATCGGGTCAATGCATAGGGCGACGGAAGCAAGCTTCGAAATCGGCCCCCGTTCTCAAAAATCCATTTAATATATGGTCCCCAGATAGGGGACGTATCAGATATTAAACTGATAAGAACAGATACTACACTTGATCTTAGCCAAAAGGCCGAGAAGCGATAACCGTGAAAGGGGCGGGCCCAACAAGGTCCCCTTCATGGGCACTATCACTGCTTGCTGTCAGGGAGGCTGCCAGACAATTTTCCATGCACACTCTGGGCTGGGGGGCAGTCAACCACCAGTACACACAGCAGAACCTAAACCCATACCATTATTGCTAAGCAGCAAGACAGGGGCCCATTGCACTCCCACGGGGCCTTTTTAAATGCAATCCATAACCCGGATTTGCCAGGAACCCTTCTTACTCCTCCTACTTGCATGTGACACTGGGCTTAGGATCTGCATAGGAAACACACACACAAGCACACACCTACCTTTGTTGCCTGCAGATGCCTCCTTGGCTGTCCCCAAACGGTATCAAACCAACACCCACGGGAAGCTGTAAGCATAGAGGACATGCCTGCACCCCATTGGACTTACCTGTGTGGGTTAAATCCGGGTTATTTGACAACCTATGGCGGTGATGGTTCTGCTCAGGCAGAGCAGTGCTGATGCTCCTCATAAAGCTGTCGCTGCTGTGAAGGTTCTAGGTGACATCACAAATCCCTTTGGTTACATACACAACAAAGCTGGGTTGTTGTTGTTTACACTCTGCAAGGCCTGTGGAAGTGAGTGACATCATAGCACTGTAGTTCTGAGGGTTCAAGATGGATGCAACAATCTCCTGTTGCTTCTATGAAGGCCGTAATAGACGACATCACCAAACAGCTCCATAGTCACATACACAGCAAAGGAGAGATGTTGTTTACACCTAGTGATGTCAGTGGTATTGAGTGACATCACAGCACAGTGCTAAGGCTCCTGGGCCTGGACACAGCAGCGGCTGCAATATCTCAACGGAGAATACGTTTATATCTATATGTGTGTGTGCGCATATATATATATATATATATATATATATATATATATATATATATATATTTCTCCGCCGAAATCACTTTTAAACCCATTTCCACCTTTTTTTTCCCTTCTCTTCCTCTTACTTTTTTTTCACGTTTTTTTACGTTTTTCTCCTTTTCGCCTCTTTTCTGGGCGTATTATTCTTCTTTTTCTTCTTTTTTTTCGTCTAATGCATACCCCATCAGTGCAGCAATGCTTATTCAATACCGCCAGCAGATGGAGACACTGGGGGATAATTTTCTAAGGATTTATACTGATTTTTCCTGTCTGAATTTGTCGCACAGAAAGTTGCAGGCCAAATATGTGTGACATTTCTGCGACTTTAGCTTCTAGAGCATTTTTACAACATTATACATAGGTGCTGAATACATAAAAAGCGACTGTTCAGCGACAGACAAGTCGCATCGGCTGAAAGTAGGCCAGAATGTCAGTCCATGTTGGAGCAGGTTTAGATACAGTCTAAAGCATAGATCTCAAAGTCTGTGCACAGAATTTAGCAAGGGCCTCGCACCTTCTGATGCATCAGGTAGGTGCACAATAGCATAGCCTAACCCTCTGTACTTTGGTCTATATTGATGCGGGACATAGACAGCCAGCTGATGACCAATCCATTAGTGCAATGGATGGCTGGAAGCATTTGTCTTTGCCTTTGCAATACCACAGAAGCAATGCATGGTCAATGTACAGCAATGACACACCTGTGTGAACAGCCAGGAGACCCCCCCCCCCCCCCATGTTATGTTACATAGTTACATAGTTAGTACGGTCGAAAAAAGACATATGTCCATCACGTTCAACCAGGGAATTAAGGGGTAGGGGTGTGGCGCGATATTGGGGAAGGGATGAGATTTTATATTTCTTCATAAGCATTAATCTTATTTTGTCAATTAGGAACATTCAGCACCCACCCGCTATCAAGGCAGCTGCCTATCATGTCATGCCCTACCTGCACAGGTGTGCTGGCTACTCAAATGATCCAATTAAGGAGGCCATTTAGTCAGCAGCAGCAGAAGTCCTGTGCCTGGACGCTCCAACAGGGGCCAGACACAAGCAGAAGCAGAAGCAGCAGAAGCAGCAGCAGCACCACCTTTTGTTTTTTGGCTGCAGCAGCAGCAAGGCCCACAGGGCTGGCTAGCTGGCTAGCCAGCAAGCAGGTAGCAATGAAAGTAGGAATCTTTCTTTTTAACCCTGTAAGGGGGTGGTGCACTGTACCCGAAGATACTGCCATATCGGGTCAATGCATAGGGCGACGGAAGCAAGCTTCGAAATCGGCCCCCGTTCTCAAAAATCCATTTAATATATGGTCCCCAGATAGGGGACGTATCAGATATTAAACTGATAAGAACAGATACTACACTTGATCTTAGCCAAAAGGCCGAGAAGCGATAACCGTGAAAGGGGCGGGCCCAACAAGGTCCCCTTCATGGGCACTATCACTGCTTGCTGTCAGGGAGGCTGCCAGACAATTTTCCATGCACACTCTGGGCTGGGGGGCAGTCAACCACCAGTACACACAGCAGAACCTAAACCCATACCATTATTGCTAAGCAGCAAGACAGGGGCCCATTGCACTCCACGGGGCCTTTTTAAATGCAATCCATAACCCGGATTTGCCAGGAACCCTTCTTACTCCTCCTACTTGCATGTGACACTGGGCTTAGGATCTGCATAGGAAACACACACACAAGCACACACCTACCTTTGTTGCCTGCAGATGCCTCCTTGGCTGTCCCCAAACGGTATCAAACCAACACCCACGGGAAGCTGTAAGCATAGAGGACATGCCTGCACCCCATTGGACTTACCTGTGTGGGTTAAATCCGGGTTATTTGACAACCTATGGCGGTGATGGTTCTGCTCAGGCAGAGCAGTGCTGATGCTCCTCATAAAGCTGTCGCTGCTGTGAAGGTTCTAGGTGACATCACAAATCCCTTTGGTTACATACACAACAAAGCTGGGTTGTTGTTGTTTACACTCTGCAAGGCCTGTGGAAGTGAGTGACATCATAGCACTGTAGTTCTGAGGGTTCAAGATGGATGCAACAATCTCCTGTTGCTTCTATGAAGGCCGTAATAGACGACATCACCAAACAGCTCCATAGTCACATACACAGCAAAGGAGAGATGTTGTTTACACCTAGTGATGTCAGTGGTATTGAGTGACATCACAGCACAGTGCTAAGGCTCCTGGGCCTGGACACAGCAGCGGCTGCAATATCTCAACGGAGAATACGTTTATATCTATATGTGTGTGTGCGCATATATATATATATATATATATATATATATATATATATATATATATATATTTCTCCGCCGAAATCACTTTTAAACCCATTTCCACCTTTTTTTCCCTTCTCTTCCTCTTACTTTTTTTTCACGTTTTTTTACGTTTTTCTCCTTTTCGCCTCTTTTCTGGGCGTATTATTCTTCTTTTTCTTCTTTTTTTTCGTCTAATGCATACCCCATCAGTGCAGCAATGCTTATTCAATACCGCCAGCAGATGGAGACACTGGGGGATAATTTTCTAAGGATTTATACTGATTTTTCCTGTCTGAATTTGTCGCACAGAAAGTTGCAGGCCAAATATGTGTGACATTTCTGCGACTTTAGCTTCTAGAGCATTTTTACAACATTATACATAGGTGCTGAATACATAAAAAGCGACTGTTCAGCGACAGACAAGTCGCATCGGCTGAAAGTAGGCCAGAATGTCAGTCCATGTTGGAGCAGGTTTAGATACAGTCTAAAGCATAGATCTCAAAGTCTGTGCACAGAATTTAGCAAGGGCCTCGCACCTTCTGATGCATCAGGTAGGTGCACAATAGCATAGCCTAACCCTCTGTACTTTGGTCTATATTGATGCGGGACATAGACAGCCAGCTGATGACCAATCCATTAGTGCAATGGATGGCTGGAAGCATTTGTCTTTGCCTTTGCAATACCACAGAAGCAATGCATGGTCAATGTACAGCAATGACACACCTGTGTGAACAGCCAGGAGACCCCCCCCCCCCCCCCATGTTATGTTACATAGTTACATAGTTAGTACGGTCGAAAAAAGACATATGTCCATCACGTTCAACCAGGGAATTAAGGGGTAGGGGTGTGGCGCGATATTGGGGAAGGGATGAGATTTTATATTTCTTCATAAGCATTAATCTTATTTTGTCAATTAGGAACATTCAGCACCCACCCGCTATCAAGGCAGCTGCCTATCATGTCATGCCCTACCTGCACAGGTGTGCTGGCTACTCAAATGATCCAATTAAGGAGGCCATTTAGTCAGCAGCAGCAGAAGTCCTGTGCCTGGACGCTCCAACAGGGGCCAGACACAAGCAGAAGCAGAAGCAGCAGAAGCAGCAGCAGCACCACCTTTTGTTTTTTGGCTGCAGCAGCAGCAAGGCCCACAGGGCTGGCTAGCTGGCTAGCCAGCAAGCAGGTAGCAATGAAAGTAGGAATCTTTCTTTTTAACCCTGTAAGGGGGTGGTGCACTGTACCCGAAGATACTGCCATATCGGGTCAATGCATAGGGCGACGGAAGCAAGCTTCGAAATCGGCCCCCGTTCTCAAAAATCCATTTAATATATGGTCCCCAGATAGGGGACGTATCAGATATTAAACTGATAAGAACAGATACTACACTTGATCTTAGCCAAAAGGCCGAGAAGCGATAACCGTGAAAGGGGCGGGCCCAACAAGGTCCCCTTCATGGGCACTATCACTGCTTGCTGTCAGGGAGGCTGCCAGACAATTTTCCATGCACACTCTGGGCTGGGGGGCAGTCAACCACCAGTACACACAGCAGAACCTAAACCCATACCATTATTGCTAAGCAGCAAGACAGGGGCCCATTGCACTCCCACGGGGCCTTTTTAAATGCAATCCATAACCCGGATTTGCCAGGAACCCTTCTTACTCCTCCTACTTGCATGTGACACTGGGCTTAGGATCTGCATAGGAAACACACACACAAGCACACACCTACCTTTGTTGCCTGCAGATGCCTCCTTGGCTGTCCCCAAACGGTATCAAACCAACACCCACGGGAAGCTGTAAGCATAGAGGACATGCCTGCACCCCATTGGACTTACCTGTGTGGGTTAAATCCGGGTTATTTGACAACCTATGGCGGTGATGGTTCTGCTCAGGCAGAGCAGTGCTGATGCTCCTCATAAAGCTGTCGCTGCTGTGAAGGTTCTAGGTGACATCACAAATCCCTTTGGTTACATACACAACAAAGCTGGGTTGTTGTTGTTTACACTCTGCAAGGCCTGTGGAAGTGAGTGACATCATAGCACTGTAGTTCTGAGGGTTCAAGATGGATGCAACAATCTCCTGTTGCTTCTATGAAGGCCGTAATAGACGACATCACCAAACAGCTCCATAGTCACATACACAGCAAAGGAGAGATGTTGTTTACACCTAGTGATGTCAGTGGTATTGAGTGACATCACAGCACAGTGCTAAGGCTCCTGGGCCTGGACACAGCAGCGGCTGCAATATCTCAACGGAGAATACGTTTATATCTATATGTGTGTGTGCGCATATATATATATATATATATATATATATATATATATATATATATTTCTCCGCCGAAATCACTTTTAAACCCATTTCCACCTTTTTTTCCCTTCTCTTCCTCTTACTTTTTTTTCACGTTTTTTTACGTTTTTCTCCTTTTCGCCTCTTTTCTGGGCGTATTATTCTTCTTTTTCTTCTTTTTTTTCGTCTAATGCATACCCCATCAGTGCAGCAATGCTTATTCAATACCGCCAGCAGATGGAGACACTGGGGGATAATTTTCTAAGGATTTATACTGATTTTTCCTGTCTGAATTTGTCGCACAGAAAGTTGCAGGCCAAATATGTGTGACATTTCTGCGACTTTAGCTTCTAGAGCATTTTTACAACATTATACATAGGTGCTGAATACATAAAAAGCGACTGTTCAGCGACAGACAAGTCGCATCGGCTGAAAGTAGGCCAGAATGTCAGTCCATGTTGGAGCAGGTTTAGATACAGTCTAAAGCATAGATCTCAAAGTCTGTGCACAGAATTTAGCAAGGGCCTCGCACCTTCTGATGCATCAGGTAGGTGCACAATAGCATAGCCTAACCCTCTGTACTTTGGTCTATATTGATGCGGGACATAGACAGCCAGCTGATGACCAATCCATTAGTGCAATGGATGGCTGGAAGCATTTGTCTTTGCCTTTGCAATACCACAGAAGCAATGCATGGTCAATGTACAGCAATGACACACCTGTGTGAACAGCCAGGAGACCCCCCCCCCCCCCCCATGTTATGTTACATAGTTACATAGTTAGTACGGTCGAAAAAAGACATATGTCCATCACGTTCAACCAGGGAATTAAGGGGTAGGGGTGTGGCGCGATATTGGGGAAGGGATGAGATTTTATATTTCTTCATAAGCATTAATCTTATTTTGTCAATTAGGAACATTCAGCACCCACCCGCTATCAAGGCAGCTGCCTATCATGTCATGCCCTACCTGCACAGGTGTGCTGGCTACTCAAATGATCCAATTAAGGAGGCCATTTAGTCAGCAGCAGCAGAAGTCCTGTGCCTGGACGCTCCAACAGGGGCCAGACACAAGCAGAAGCAGAAGCAGCAGAAGCAGCAGCAGCACCACCTTTTGTTTTTTGGCTGCAGCAGCAGCAAGGCCCACAGGGCTGGCTAGCTGGCTAGCCAGCAAGCAGGTAGCAATGAAAGTAGGAATCTTTCTTTTTAACCCTGTAAGGGGGTGGTGCACTGTACCCGAAGATACTGCCATATCGGGTCAATGCATAGGGCGACGGAAGCAAGCTTCGAAATCGGCCCCCGTTCTCAAAAATCCATTTAATATATGGTCCCCAGATAGGGGACGTATCAGATATTAAACTGATAAGAACAGATTTTTTGATTGAAAGAGCTTTATTTTCCGTTCAGTCATTACAAGTCGTACAATAAATTACAGTCACACAAAGCATGATAGTACAATACACAGCAAAGGTTCCCTAAGCTATACATCGCACACCATGCTACTCTAACATTCAGCTCAATCCTGCAATAGAAAAGCACAAGAGATCAAACAAAAACCAAATAATACAATCTGTGATCGGGGTAGGGGTGTGGGCGACTATGTGGGGGTAGGGAGGGGGCGGATCACAGGGCCAAACTGTTGGGCTGTATCTTCAGGGAGACATGGGAGAAGGAGAGGGGTCTTCACTCCTCTTCTTCCTCATCAACGGCCGAGCTGTCCAAGATGGAATAGTCTCTAAGCAGGTTCTTGATGAACCTGCGGCAGTCCCGGACGGACATGTTTTCCCTGTTGATCACGAGGCGGTTCCTGGAGAGCCACACTGCGTCCTTAAAACAGTTCATAAGGCGCCAGGCCTCCTGGATGGCCTCCACGTCGTGGGTCCCAGGGAACAGGCCGTAAAGCACCGAATGGTACGATAGGCAGCTCCTGGGCACTGAGTCTCTGAGTTCCTGTTCTAGGGCGTCCAACAGACCCTGTGCAAAGGGGCACTGCCAAAACACGTGGAAAGATGTTTCCTCCACGTAGGGGCAACGGGGGCAGTACCGGGTCTTGCACAGGTTGCGGGCATGCATGAATGACCTGAGAGAGAGACCTCCCATGACGGCCATCCACGACAAGTCCTTGTGTCCATTGGTAAGCCGCTTTGAGGCCACATTGTTCCAAACTGTCTCTGCAGTGGCTGCGGGGAGTCCCGGAACCAGCTCGGTCGAGTCCTTAGCTCGGATGAGCTTGTGGATTGTCTTTGGCTTCCATAGGTCTGGTTTCAGTCCTTCCAGCTGGTGCTCCCTCACAAACCGGACAACATCCCCATAGAACCAGGGAGTGCTCCAGTTGTAAGGGATGGAGCTGTCCCACTTGTCCCAGCCCAGCTGTCTCCAGAGGGGCATGAGAAGCAAGCGAGACATGGACCTGCCCGCTGAGCCAGTCTTTTCTACAAGAGTCCGCTGCACCGTGACACATGCAAAGGAGGCCCTCAGCAGAGCGGGGATGTCGGGTATTCCCTTCCCACCCTTGCGGGGTTCCTTGTACATCACGGTCCTCTTGACTCTGTCCATTTTGCCCCAGACGAAGCCAAATACTGTCCGGGTGATGGCCTTGCAAACGGTGGTATGGGGAGGCCAGGCCTGTGCGGTATATTGGAGCACAGGCAAAACTTCACTCCGCAGGACAAGTGCCTTGCCTTCCATCGTGAGCTTTCTGGAGCTCCACAGTCCGATCTTTGAGTTTATCCTTCCTAGTCGGTCTTGCCAAGACTTAAGGGCCGCTCCTTCCTTCCCGAACCAGACTCCAAGAATTTGAATGAAGTCCGGCTTAATAGTAAAGGGGAAGGGGGCGGAAGAAGCCAGGTGCCACTCCCCGAAGAGCATGGCCTCCGACTTCCCGCAGTTGACTTTTGCCCCCGAAGCTCTGCCGAAGTCCTCGCAGGTCTGGACGAGTGCAGTCACCGAACGCTGGTCAGCGCAGAAGACGGTCACGTCGTCCATGTAGAGCGAGCACTTGACCTCGTGGCGATCTGGTCCTGGTGCGGTGATCCCTCTGATCTCTCCACTCTGCCGGATAGTCTCAGCGAAGAGCTCTATAACACAAACAAAAAGGAGAGGTGAAAGAGGGCAGCCTTGTCTAACCCCTGAAAGAATGGAAAAGGGGTCAGTCTTCCAGCCGTTCACCAACACCGTGCTGTAAATGTCAAAATACATAACGTTAACAAAAGAGCAAAACATCTTCCCCAGACCCAGCCTGCGCAAAACCCTGTCCATGAATGCGTGGGAGACACGGTCGAACGCCTTCTCCTGATCTAAGCTGACCAGGGCGGCGC
This sequence comes from Hyla sarda, assembly GCF_029499605.1. Classification (NCBI taxonomy): domain Eukaryota; kingdom Metazoa; phylum Chordata; class Amphibia; order Anura; family Hylidae; genus Hyla; species Hyla sarda. The sequence continues at coordinate 9,951 of NW_026608127.1, read as the reverse complement.
GGCCCCCGCGGTCCTGGATGTAATGGACCGTGTCTCTCACAAGGGCAAGGCTGTCGGCAATCCTGCGGCCAGGAATGCTGCAGGTCTGGTCCGGATGGACGATCTGCCCCATGACAGGTTTCAGCCTGTTGGCCAGCACCTTGGCGAGGATCTTGTAGTCCACGTTCAGGAGAGAGATGGGACGCCAGTTTTTCAGGTCACATCTCTCCCCCTTCCGCTTATACAAGATCGTGATCATCCCTTCCCTCAACGACGGAGGCATTCTGCCCCCCACCACCATCTCCTCGTACACCTCCAACAGGTCCGGACAGGTCAGGTCACCCAGCGCTACGTAGAGCTCGGCCGGGAGACCGTCACTGCCCGGGGTCCTGCCGGGCTTAAAGGATTTAGCGGCAGAGAGCAGCTCCCCCACCGTCAAGGGATCGTCCATAGCCGCCGCACCTGCGGGATCAACAACGTTAGTGACACCTGACAGGAACCTCTCGGCGGCTTCGGGGTCGGATGACTTGGGGGCGTAGAGGTTGCTGTAGAAGTCGTGGACGACCCCCATCACTTCCTCCTTGCCGCTCCTCATGTGTCCGGTCTCATCTCGTAGCTCAGTCAGGGGCGTGTGGCCGGCATGGAGCTTCCTGAAAAAGAAAGAGTTACATTTCTCACCCTTCTCCAGGTTCTCCACCTTGGAACGAAAGACGATTCGCTTGGATTCCTCCTCAAAGTGCCTTTTCAAGCTCTTTTTGGTCTCCTCCAGCTCCTCCCTGACGTCCCAGCCACACTGGAGCAGGTCCTGCAGGGACCGCAGCTCGCGCTGCAGTTTCCTCAAGTCCCACTTCTTCGCACACGCCTGTTGTCTGCCTTTTGCCTGAAAGAAACAACGGAATTCGACTTTAACATATTCCCACCAGTCGCTGATGCACTTGAACAGACATTTGTCATTTCGCCATACAAGGTACGCATCCCTAAGTTCCTCCATGACCTCCCTCTGCTCCAACAGGGCACAATTCAACTTCCAGGAGCCTGGGCCAGGTGGGAATCCATGGCCCAGAGTCCCCCGGAATCGAATGGCCCTGTGGTCAGAGAAGAAGCAGGGGACCATAGAGTACGACACCTTTCTGACTGCTCTCGAAGTGAAGATGAAGTCTATCCGAGAACGGAGCGAGCCATCGGGGCGGCTCCACGTATAGTTTACGGAGCCGTTCCCGACGGACCCGACAACGTCCTGCAAGGATGCCTCCGTCACCATCTCAATCAGCAGTTTAGACGTCACGTCCAGGTTGGCGGATGTGCCAGAACTGCGCCCGTCCACCTCAATGGGGCAGTTGAAGTCACCACCCAACACTACTGCCCTAGTGGTGGCGAGTTCAGCCCGCAGGGCCTGGAGAACCTCCAGTCGGACATCCCTCTCAGGGGAGGCGTACACGTTGATGAGCCGCACGGGCTCACCCGCCCAGGAACCGTCTGCGACAAGAAGTCTGCCACAGACGAGCTCCCGGACGGAATCAAGTGCAAAGTTACCTCCCCTGATCAGGATGGCCACCCCCGCAGACCTATTGTCGCCCCCACCAGACCAGTAGGAAGGGCCGTGAGGCCACTGCCTGGCCAGTGATAAGAACAGATACTACACTTGATCTTAGCCAAAAGGCCGAGAAGCGATAACCGTGAAAGGGGCGGGCCCAACAAGGTCCCCTTCATGGGCACTATCACTGCTTGCTGTCAGGGAGGCTGCCAGACAATTTTCCATGCACACTCTGGGCTGGGGGGCAGTCAACCACCAGTACACACAGCAGAACCTAAACCCATACCATTATTGCTAAGCAGCAAGACAGGGGCCCATTGCACTCCCACGGGGCCTTTTTAAATGCAATCCATAACCCGGATTTGCCAGGAACCCTTCTTACTCCTCCTACTTGCATGTGACACTGGGCTTAGGATCTGCATAGGAAACACACACACAAGCACACACCTACCTTTGTTGCCTGCAGATGCCTCCTTGGCTGTCCCCAAACGGTATCAAACCAACACCCACGGGAAGCTGTAAGCATAGAGGACATGCCTGCACCCCATTGGACTTACCTGTGTGGGTTAAATCCGGGTTATTTGACAACCTATGGCGGTGATGGTTCTGCTCAGGCAGAGCAGTGCTGATGCTCCTCATAAAGCTGTCGCTGCTGTGAAGGTTCTAGGTGACATCACAAATCCCTTTGGTTACATACACAACAAAGCTGGGTTGTTGTTGTTTACACTCTGCAAGGCCTGTGGAAGTGAGTGACATCATAGCACTGTAGTTCTGAGGGTTCAAGATGGATGCAACAATCTCCTGTTGCTTCTATGAAGGCCGTAATAGACGACATCACCAAACAGCTCCATAGTCACATACACAGCAAAGGAGAGATGTTGTTTACACCTAGTGATGTCAGTGGTATTGAGTGACATCACAGCACAGTGCTAAGGCTCCTGGGCCTGGACACAGCAGCGGCTGCAATATCTCAACGGAGAATACGTTTATATCTATATGTGTGTGTGCGCATATATATATATATATATATATATATATATATATATATATATTTCTCCGCCGAAATCACTTTTAAACCCATTTCCACCTTTTTTTCCCTTCTCTTCCTCTTACTTTTTTTTCACGTTTTTTTACGTTTTTCTCCTTTTCGCCTCTTTTCTGGGCGTATTATTCTTCTTTTTCTTCTTTTTTTTCGTCTAATGCATACCCCATCAGTGCAGCAATGCTTATTCAATACCGCCAGCAGATGGAGACACTGGGGGATAATTTTCTAAGGATTTATACTGATTTTTCCTGTCTGAATTTGTCGCACAGAAAGTTGCAGGCCAAATATGTGTGACATTTCTGCGACTTTAGCTTCTAGAGCATTTTTACAACATTATACATAGGTGCTGAATACATAAAAAGCGACTGTTCAGCGACAGACAAGTCGCATCGGCTGAAAGTAGGCCAGAATGTCAGTCCATGTTGGAGCAGGTTTAGATACAGTCTAAAGCATAGATCTCAAAGTCTGTGCACAGAATTTAGCAAGGGCCTCGCACCTTCTGATGCATCAGGTAGGTGCACAATAGCATAGCCTAACCCTCTGTACTTTGGTCTATATTGATGCGGGACATAGACAGCCAGCTGATGACCAATCCATTAGTGCAATGGATGGCTGGAAGCATTTGTCTTTGCCTTTGCAATACCACAGAAGCAATGCATGGTCAATGTACAGCAATGACACACCTGTGTGAACAGCCAGGAGACCCCCCCCCCCCCCCCATGTTATGTTACATAGTTACATAGTTAGTACGGTCGAAAAAAGACATATGTCCATCACGTTCAACCAGGGAATTAAGGGGTAGGGGTGTGGCGCGATATTGGGGAAGGGATGAGATTTTATATTTCTTCATAAGCATTAATCTTATTTTGTCAATTAGGAACATTCAGCACCCACCCGCTATCAAGGCAGCTGCCTATCATGTCATGCCCTACCTGCACAGGTGTGCTGGCTACTCAAATGATCCAATTAAGGAGGCCATTTAGTCAGCAGCAGCAGAAGTCCTGTGCCTGGACGCTCCAACAGGGGCCAGACACAAGCAGAAGCAGAAGCAGCAGAAGCAGCAGCAGCACCACCTTTTGTTTTTTGGCTGCAGCAGCAGCAAGGCCCACAGGGCTGGCTAGCTGGCTAGCCAGCAAGCAGGTAGCAATGAAAGTAGGAATCTTTCTTTTTAACCCTGTAAGGGGGTGGTGCACTGTACCCGAAGATACTGCCATATCGGGTCAATGCATAGGGCGACGGAAGCAAGCTTCGAAATCGGCCCCCGTTCTCAAAAATCCATTTAATATATGGTCCCCAGATAGGGGACGTATCAGATATTAAACTGATAAGAACAGATACTACACTTGATCTTAGCCAAAAGGCCGAGAAGCGATAACCGTGAAAGGGGCGGGCCCAACAAGGTCCCCTTCATGGGCACTATCACTGCTTGCTGTCAGGGAGGCTGCCAGACAATTTTCCATGCACACTCTGGGCTGGGGGGCAGTCAACCACCAGTACACACAGCAGAACCTAAACCCATACCATTATTGCTAAGCAGCAAGACAGGGGCCCATTGCACTCCCACGGGGCCTTTTTAAATGCAATCCATAACCCGGATTTGCCAGGAACCCTTCTTACTCCTCCTACTTGCATGTGACACTGGGCTTAGGATCTGCATAGGAAACACACACACAAGCACACACCTACCTTTGTTGCCTGCAGATGCCTCCTTGGCTGTCCCCAAACGGTATCAAACCAACACCCACGGGAAGCTGTAAGCATAGAGGACATGCCTGCACCCCATTGGACTTACCTGTGTGGGTTAAATCCGGGTTATTTGACAACCTATGGCGGTGATGGTTCTGCTCAGGCAGAGCAGTGCTGATGCTCCTCATAAAGCTGTCGCTGCTGTGAAGGTTCTAGGTGACATCACAAATCCCTTTGGTTACATACACAACAAAGCTGGGTTGTTGTTGTTTACACTCTGCAAGGCCTGTGGAAGTGAGTGACATCATAGCACTGTAGTTCTGAGGGTTCAAGATGGATGCAACAATCTCCTGTTGCTTCTATGAAGGCCGTAATAGACGACATCACCAAACAGCTCCATAGTCACATACACAGCAAAGGAGAGATGTTGTTTACACCTAGTGATGTCAGTGGTATTGAGTGACATCACAGCACAGTGCTAAGGCTCCTGGGCCTGGACACAGCAGCGGCTGCAATATCTCAACGGAGAATACGTTTATATCTATATGTGTGTGTGCGCATATATATATATATATATATATATATATATATATATATATATATATATATTTCTCCGCCGAAATCACTTTTAAACCCATTTCCACCTTTTTTTCCCTTCTCTTCCTCTTACTTTTTTTTCACGTTTTTTTACGTTTTTCTCCTTTTCGCCTCTTTTCTGGGCGTATTATTCTTCTTTTTCTTCTTTTTTTTCGTCTAATGCATACCCCATCAGTGCAGCAATGCTTATTCAATACCGCCAGCAGATGGAGACACTGGGGGATAATTTTCTAAGGATTTATACTGATTTTTCCTGTCTGAATTTGTCGCACAGAAAGTTGCAGGCCAAATATGTGTGACATTTCTGCGACTTTAGCTTCTAGAGCATTTTTACAACATTATACATAGGTGCTGAATACATAAAAAGCGACTGTTCAGCGACAGACAAGTCGCATCGGCTGAAAGTAGGCCAGAATGTCAGTCCATGTTGGAGCAGGTTTAGATACAGTCTAAAGCATAGATCTCAAAGTCTGTGCACAGAATTTAGCAAGGGCCTCGCACCTTCTGATGCATCAGGTAGGTGCACAATAGCATAGCCTAACCCTCTGTACTTTGGTCTATATTGATGCGGGACATAGACAGCCAGCTGATGACCAATCCATTAGTGCAATGGATGGCTGGAAGCATTTGTCTTTGCCTTTGCAATACCACAGAAGCAATGCATGGTCAATGTACAGCAATGACACACCTGTGTGAACAGCCAGGAGACCCCCCCCCCCCCCCCATGTTATGTTACATAGTTACATAGTTAGTACGGTCGAAAAAAGACATATGTCCATCACGTTCAACCAGGGAATTAAGGGGTAGGGGTGTGGCGCGATATTGGGGAAGGGATGAGATTTTATATTTCTTCATAAGCATTAATCTTATTTTGTCAATTAGGAACATTCAGCACCCACCCGCTATCAAGGCAGCTGCCTATCATGTCATGCCCTACCTGCACAGGTGTGCTGGCTACTCAAATGATCCAATTAAGGAGGCCATTTAGTCAGCAGCAGCAGAAGTCCTGTGCCTGGACGCTCCAACAGGGGCCAGACACAAGCAGAAGCAGAAGCAGCAGAAGCAGCAGCAGCACCACCTTTTGTTTTTTGGCTGCAGCAGCAGCAAGGCCCACAGGGCTGGCTAGCTGGCTAGCCAGCAAGCAGGTAGCAATGAAAGTAGGAATCTTTCTTTTTAACCCTGTAAGGGGGTGGTGCACTGTACCCGAAGATACTGCCATATCGGGTCAATGCATAGGGCGACGGAAGCAAGCTTCGAAATCGGCCCCCGTTCTCAAAAATCCATTTAATATATGGTCCCCAGATAGGGGACGTATCAGATATTAAACTGATAAGAACAGATACTACACTTGATCTTAGCCAAAAGGCCGAGAAGCGATAACCGTGAAAGGGGCGGGCCCAACAAGGTCCCCTTCATGGGCACTATCACTGCTTGCTGTCAGGGAGGCTGCCAGACAATTTTCCATGCACACTCTGGGCTGGGGGGCAGTCAACCACCAGTACACACAGCAGAACCTAAACCCATACCATTATTGCTAAGCAGCAAGACAGGGGCCCATTGCACTCCCACGGGGCCTTTTTAAATGCAATCCATAACCCGGATTTGCCAGGAACCCTTCTTACTCCTCCTACTTGCATGTGACACTGGGCTTAGGATCTGCATAGGAAACACACACACAAGCACACACCTACCTTTGTTGCCTGCAGATGCCTCCTTGGCTGTCCCCAAACGGTATCAAACCAACACCCACGGGAAGCTGTAAGCATAGAGGACATGCCTGCACCCCATTGGACTTACCTGTGTGGGTTAAATCCGGGTTATTTGACAACCTATGGCGGTGATGGTTCTGCTCAGGCAGAGCAGTGCTGATGCTCCTCATAAAGCTGTCGCTGCTGTGAAGGTTCTAGGTGACATCACAAATCCCTTTGGTTACATACACAACAAAGCTGGGTTGTTGTTGTTTACACTCTGCAAGGCCTGTGGAAGTGAGTGACATCATAGCACTGTAGTTCTGAGGGTTCAAGATGGATGCAACAATCTCCTGTTGCTTCTATGAAGGCCGTAATAGACGACATCACCAAACAGCTCCATAGTCACATACACAGCAAAGGAGAGATGTTGTTTACACCTAGTGATGTCAGTGGTATTGAGTGACATCACAGCACAGTGCTAAGGCTCCTGGGCCTGGACACAGCAGCGGCTGCAATATCTCAACGGAGAATACGTTTATATCTATATGTGTGTGTGCGCATATATATATATATATATATATATATATATATATATATATATATATATATATATTTCTCCGCCGAAATCACTTTTAAACCCATTTCCACCTTTTTTTCCCTTCTCTTCCTCTTACTTTTTTTTCACGTTTTTTTACGTTTTTCTCCTTTTCGCCTCTTTTCTGGGCGTATTATTCTTCTTTTTCTTCTTTTTTTTCGTCTAATGCATACCCCATCAGTGCAGCAATGCTTATTCAATACCGCCAGCAGATGGAGACACTGGGGGATAATTTTCTAAGGATTTATACTGATTTTTCCTGTCTGAATTTGTCGCACAGAAAGTTGCAGGCCAAATATGTGTGACATTTCTGCGACTTTAGCTTCTAGAGCATTTTTACAACATTATACATAGGTGCTGAATACATAAAAAGCGACTGTTCAGCGACAGACAAGTCGCATCGGCTGAAAGTAGGCCAGAATGTCAGTCCATGTTGGAGCAGGTTTAGATACAGTCTAAAGCATAGATCTCAAAGTCTGTGCACAGAATTTAGCAAGGGCCTCGCACCTTCTGATGCATCAGGTAGGTGCACAATAGCATAGCCTAACCCTCTGTACTTTGGTCTATATTGATGCGGGACATAGACAGCCAGCTGATGACCAATCCATTAGTGCAATGGATGGCTGGAAGCATTTGTCTTTGCCTTTGCAATACCACAGAAGCAATGCATGGTCAATGTACAGCAATGACACACCTGTGTGAACAGCCAGGAGACCCCCCCCCCCCCCCCATGTTATGTTACATAGTTACATAGTTAGTACGGTCGAAAAAAGACATATGTCCATCACGTTCAACCAGGGAATTAAGGGGTAGGGGTGTGGCGCGATATTGGGGAAGGGATGAGATTTTATATTTCTTCATAAGCATTAATCTTATTTTGTCAATTAGGAACATTCAGCACCCACCCGCTATCAAGGCAGCTGCCTATCATGTCATGCCCTACCTGCACAGGTGTGCTGGCTACTCAAATGATCCAATTAAGGAGGCCATTTAGTCAGCAGCAGCAGAAGTCCTGTGCCTGGACGCTCCAACAGGGGCCAGACACAAGCAGAAGCAGAAGCAGCAGAAGCAGCAGCAGCACCACCTTTTGTTTTTTGGCTGCAGCAGCAGCAAGGCCCACAGGGCTGGCTAGCTGGCTAGCCAGCAAGCAGGTAGCAATGAAAGTAGGAATCTTTCTTTTTAACCCTGTAAGGGGGTGGTGCACTGTACCCGAAGATACTGCCATATCGGGTCAATGCATAGGGCGACGGAAGCAAGCTTCGAAATCGGCCCCCGTTCTCAAAAATCCATTTAATATATGGTCCCCAGATAGGGGACGTATCAGATATTAAACTGATAAGAACAGATACTACACTTGATCTTAGCCAAAAGGCCGAGAAGCGATAACCGTGAAAGGGGCGGGCCCAACAAGGTCCCCTTCATGGGCACTATCACTGCTTGCTGTCAGGGAGGCTGCCAGACAATTTTCCATGCACACTCTGGGCTGGGGGGCAGTCAACCACCAGTACACACAGCAGAACCTAAACCCATACCATTATTGCTAAGCAGCAAGACAGGGGCCCATTGCACTCCCACGGGGCCTTTTTAAATGCAATCCATAACCCGGATTTGCCAGGAACCCTTCTTACTCCTCCTACTTGCATGTGACACTGGGCTTAGGATCTGCATAGGAAACACACACACAAGCACACACCTACCTTTGTTGCCTGCAGATGCCTCCTTGGCTGTCCCCAAACGGTATCAAACCAACACCCACGGGAAGCTGTAAGCATAGAGGACATGCCTGCACCCCATTGGACTTACCTGTGTGGGTTAAATCCGGGTTATTTGACAACCTATGGCGGTGATGGTTCTGCTCAGGCAGAGCAGTGCTGATGCTCCTCATAAAGCTGTCGCTGCTGTGAAGGTTCTAGGTGACATCACAAATCCCTTTGGTTACATACACAACAAAGCTGGGTTGTTGTTGTTTACACTCTGCAAGGCCTGTGGAAGTGAGTGACATCATAGCACTGTAGTTCTGAGGGTTCAAGATGGATGCAACAATCTCCTGTTGCTTCTATGAAGGCCGTAATAGACGACATCACCAAACAGCTCCATAGTCACATACACAGCAAAGGAGAGATGTTGTTTACACCTAGTGATGTCAGTGGTATTGAGTGACATCACAGCACAGTGCTAAGGCTCCTGGGCCTGGACACAGCAGCGGCTGCAATATCTCAACGGAGAATACGTTTATATCTATATGTGTGTGTGCGCATATATATATATATATATATATATATATATATATATATATATATATTTCTCCGCCGAAATCACTTTTAAACCCATTTCCACCTTTTTTTCCCTTCTCTTCCTCTTACTTTTTTTTCACGTTTTTTTACGTTTTTCTCCTTTTCGCCTCTTTTCTGGGCGTATTATTCTTCTTTTTCTTCTTTTTTTTCGTCTAATGCATACCCCATCAGTGCAGCAATGCTTATTCAATACCGCCAGCAGATGGAGACACTGGGGGATAATTTTCTAAGGATTTATACTGATTTTTCCTGTCTGAATTTGTCGCACAGAAAGTTGCAGGCCAAATATGTGTGACATTTCTGCGACTTTAGCTTCTAGAGCATTTTTACAACATTATACATAGGTGCTGAATACATAAAAAGCGACTGTTCAGCGACAGACAAGTCGCATCGGCTGAAAGTAGGCCAGAATGTCAGTCCATGTTGGAGCAGGTTTAGATACAGTCTAAAGCATAGATCTCAAAGTCTGTGCACAGAATTTAGCAAGGGCCTCGCACCTTCTGATGCATCAGGTAGGTGCACAATAGCAT